>NW_026970503.1:0-244121 GCF_028390025.1 Pseudophryne corroboree
CGAAGGACACTAGAAAGAACATTTTAAAGCCTCCTGTTAGGCCATCATCTACACGACATAGCCCTAAATTTTCCAATGCGCAGCTCTTTGCAAAAGAGAGATATTGGCAAGGAAAAGCTGTCTTGTACCATTGCATTTTTCTCCCAAACGAAGGACACTAGAAAGAACATTTTAAAGCCTCCTGTTAGGCCATCATCTACACGACATAGCCCTGAATTTTCCAATGCGCAGCTCTTTGCAAAAGAGAGATATTGGCAAGGAAAAGCTGTCTTGTACCTTTGCATTTTTCTCCCAAACGAAGGACACTAGAAAGAAAATTTTAAAGCCTCCTGTTAGGCCATCATCTACACGACATAGCCCTGAATTTTCCAATGCGCAGCTCTTTGCAAAAGAGAGATATTGGCAAGGAAAAGCTGTCTTGTACCATTGCATTTTTCTCCGAAACGAAGGACACTAGAAAGAAAATTTTAAAGCCTCCTGTTAGGCCATCATCTACACGACATAGCCCTGAATTTTCCAATGCGCAGCTCTTTGCAAAAGAGAGATATTGGCAAGGAAAAGCTGTCTTGTACCATTGCATTTTTCTCCCAAACGAAGGGCACTAGAAAGAAAATTTTAAAGCCTCCTGTTAGGCCATCATCTACACGACATAGCCCTGAATTTTTTAATGCGCAGCTCTTTGCAAAAGAGAGATATTGGCAAGGAAAAGCTGTCTTGTACCTTTGCATTTTTCTCACAAACGAAGGGCACTAGAAAGAAAATTTTAAAGCCTCCTGTTAGGCCATCATCTACACGACATAGCCCTGAATTTTCCAATGAGTAGCTCTTTGCAAAAGAGAGATATTGGCAAGGAAAAGCTGTCTTGTACCTTTGCATTTTTCTCCCAAACGAAGGACACTAGAAAGAAAATTTTAAAGCCTCCTGTTAGGCCATCATCAACACGACATAGCCCTGAATTTTCCAATGCGTAGCTCTTTGCAAAAGAGAGATATTGGCAAGGAAAAGCTGTCTTGTACCTTTGCATTTTTCTCCCAAACGAAGGACACTAGAAAGAAAATTTTAAAGCCTCCTGTTAGGCCATCATCTACACGACATAGCCCTGAATTTTCCAATGCGCAGCTCTTTGCAAAAGAGAGATATTGGCAAGGAAAAGCTGTCTTGTACCATTGCATTTTTCTCCCAAACGAAGGACACTAGAAAGAAAATTTTAAAGCCTCCTGTTAGGCCATCATCTACACGACATAGCCCTAAATTTTCCAATGCGCAGCTCTTTGCAAAAGAGAGATATTGGCAAGCAAAAGCTGTCTTGTACCATTGCATTTTTCTCCCAAACGAAGGACACTAGAAAGAACATTTTAAAGCCTCCTGTTAGGCCATCATCTACACGACATAGCCCTGAATTTTCCAATGCGCAGCTCTTTGCAAAAGAGAGATATTGGCAAGGAAAAGCTGTCTTGTACCTTTGCATTTTTCTCCCAAACGAAGGACACTAGAAAGAAAATTTTAAAGCCTCCTGTTAGGCCATCATCTACACGACATAGCCCTGAATTTTCCAATGCGCAGCTCTTTGCAAAAGAGAGATATTGGCAAGGAAAAGCTGTCTTGTACCATTGCATTTTTCTCCCAAACGAAGGACACTAGAAAGAAAATTTTAAAGCCTCCTGTTAGGCCATCATCTACACGACATAGCCCTGAATTTTCCAATGCGCAGCTCTTTGCAAAAGAGAGATATTGGCAAGGAAAAGCTGTCTTGTACCATTGCATTTTTCTCCCAAACGAAGGGCACTAGAAAGAAAATTTTAAAGCCTCCTGTTAGGCCATCATCTACACGACATAGCCCTGAATTTTTTAATGCGCAGCTCTTTGCAAAAGAGAGATATTTGCAAGGAAAAGCTGTCTTGTACCTTTGCATTTTTCTCCCAAACGAAGGGCACTAGAAAGAAAATTTTAAAGCCTCCTGTTAGGCCATCATCTACACGACATAGCCCTGAATTTTCCAATGAGTAGCTCTTTGCAAAAGAGAGATATTGGCAAGGAAAAGCTGTCTTGTACCTTTGCATTTTTCTCCCAAACGAAGGACACTAGAAAGAAAATTTTAAAGCCTCCTGTTAGGCCATCATCTACACGACATAGCCCTGAATTTTCCAATGCGCAGCTCTTTGCAAAAGAGAGATATTGGCAAGGAAAAGCTGTCTTGTACCATTGCATTTTTCTCCCAAACGAAGGACACTAGAAAGAACATTTTAAAGCCTCCTGTTAGGCCATCATCTACACGACATAGCCCTGAATTTTCCAATGCGCAGCTCTTTGCAAAAGAGAGATATTGGCAAGGAAAAGCTGTCTTGTACCTTTGCATTTTTCTCCCAAACGAAGGTCACTAGAAAGAAAATTTTAAAGCCTCCTGTTAGGCCATCATCTACACGACATAGCCCTGAATTTTCCAATGCGTAGCTCTTTGCAAAAGAGAGATATTGGCAAGGAAAAGCTGTCTTGTACCTTTGCATTTTTCTCCCAAACGAAGGACACTAGAAAGAAAATTTTAAAGCCTCCTGTTAGGCCATCATCTACACGACATAGCCCTGAATTTTCCAATGCGTAGCTCTTTGCAAAAGAGAGATATTGGCAAGGAAAAGCTGTCTTGTACCTTTGCATTTTTCTCCCAAACGAAGGACACTAGAAAGAAAATTTTAAAGCCTCCTTTTAGGCCATCATCTACACGACATAGCCCTGAATTTTCCAATGCGCAGCTCTTTGCAAAAGAGAGATATTGGCAAGGAAAAGCTGTCTTGTACCATTGCATTTTTCTCCCAAACGAAGGGCACTAGAAAGAAAATTTTAAAGCCTCCTGTTAGGCCATCATCTACACGACATAGCCCTGAATTTTCCAATGCGCAGCTCTTTGCAAAAGAGAGATATTGGCAAGGAAAAGCTGTCTTGTACCTTTGCATTTTTCTCCCAAACGAAGGTCACTAGAAAGAAAATTTTAAAGCCTCCTGTTAGGCCATCATCTACACGACATAGCCCTGAATTTTCCAATGCGCAGCTCTTTGCAAAAGAGAGATATTGGCAAGGAAAAGCTGTCTTGTACCTTTGCATTTTTCTCCCAAACGAAGGACACTAGAAAGAAAATTTTAAAGCCTCCTGTTAGGCCATCATCTACACGACATAGCCCTGAATTTTCCAATGCGCAGCTCTTTGCAAAAGAGAGATATTGGCAAGGAAAAGCTGTCTTGTACCTTTGCATTTTTCTCCCAAACGAAGGTCACTAGAAAGAAAATTTTAAAGCCTCCTGTTAGGCCATCATCTACACGACATAGCCCTGAATTTTCCAATGCGCATCTCTTTGCAAAAGAGAGATATTGGCAAGGAAAAGCTGTCTTGTACCTTTGCATTTTTCTCCCAAACGAAGGTCACTAGAAAGAAAATTTTAAAGCCTCCTGTTAGGCCATCATCTACACGACATAGCCCTGAATTTTCCAATGCGCAGCTCTTTGCAAAAGAGAGATATTAGCAAGGAAAAGCTGTCTTGTACCTTTACATTTTTCTCCCAAACGAAGGTCACTAGAAAGAAAATTTTAAAGCCTCCTGTTAGGCCATCATCTACACGACATAGCCCTGAATTTTCCAATGCGTAGCTCTTTGCAAAAGAGAGATATTGGCAAGGAAAAGCTGTCTTGTACCTTTGCATTTTTCTCCCAAACGAAGGACACTAGAAAGAAAATTTTAAAGCCTCCTGTTAGGCCATCATCTACACGACATAGCCCTGAATTTTCCAATGTGCAGCTCTTTGCAAAAGAGAGATATTGGCAAGGAAAAGCTGTCTTGTACCATTGCATTTTTCTCCCAAATGAAGGGCACTAGAAAGAAAATTTTAAAGCCTCCTGTTAGGCCATCATCTACACGACATAGCCCTGAATTTTCCAATGCGCAGCTCTTTGCAAAAGAGAGATATTGGCAAGGAAAAGCTGTCTTGTACCTTTGCATTTTTCTCCCAAACGAAGGTCACTAGAAAGAAAATTTTAAAGCCTCCTGTTAGGCCATCATCTACACGACATAGCCCTGAATTTTCCAATGCGCAGCTCTTTGCAAAAGAGAGATATTAGCAAGGAAAAGCTGTCTTGTACCTTTACATTTTTCTCCCAAACGAAGGTCACTAGAAAGAAAATTTTAAAGCCTCCTGTTAGGCCATCATCTACACGACATAGCCCTGAATTTTCCAATGCGTAGCTCTTTGCAAAAGAGAGATATTGGCAAGGAAAAGCTGTCTTGTACCTTTGCATTTTTCTCCCAAACGAAGGACACTAGAAAGAAAATTTTAAAGCCTCCTGTTAGGCCATCATCTACACGACATAGCCCTGAATTTTCCAATGCGCAGCTCTTTGCAAAAGAGAGATATTGGCAAGGAAAAGCTGTCTTGTACCTTTGCATTTTTCTCCCAAACGAAGGTCACTAGAAAGAAAATTTTAAAGCCTCCTGTTAGGCCATCATCTACACGACATAGCCCTGAATTTTCCAATGCGCATCTCTTTGCAAAAGAGAGATATTGGCAAGGAAAAGCTGTCTTGTACCTTTACATTTTTCTCCCAAACGAAGGACACTAGAAAGAAAATTTTAAAGCCTCCTGTTAGGCCATCATCTACACGA
The DNA here is from genome assembly GCF_028390025.1 of Pseudophryne corroboree. Classification (NCBI taxonomy): domain Eukaryota; kingdom Metazoa; phylum Chordata; class Amphibia; order Anura; family Myobatrachidae; genus Pseudophryne; species Pseudophryne corroboree. The sequence continues at coordinate 4,645 of NW_026970503.1, forward strand.
CATAGCCCTGAATTTTCCAATGCGCAGCTCTTTGCAAAAGAGAGATATTAGCAAGGAAAAGCTGTCTTGTACCTTTACATTTTTCTCCCAAACGAAGGTCACTAGAAAGAAAATTTTAAAGCCTCCTGTTAGGCCATCATCTACACGACATAGCCCTGAATTTTCCAATGCGTAGCTCTTTGCAAAAGAGAGATATTGGCAAGGAAAAGCTGTCTTGTACCTTTGCATTTTTCTCCCAAACGAAGGACACTAGAAAGAAAATTTTAAAGCCTCCTGTTAGGCCATCATCTACACGACATAGCCCTGAATTTTCCAATGCGCAGCTCTTTGCAAAAGAGAGATATTGGCAAGGAAAAGCTGTCTTGTACCATTGCATTTTTCTCCCAAATGAAGGGCACTAGAAAGAAAATTTTAAAGCCTCCTGTTAGGCCATCATCTACACGACATAGCCCTGAATTTTCCAATGCGCAGCTCTTTGCAAAAGAGAGATATTGGCAAGGAAAAGCTGTCTTGTACCATTGCATTTTTCTCCCAAACGAAGGACACTAGAAAGAACATTTTAAAGCCTCCTGTTAGGCCATCATCTACACGACATAGCCCTGAATTTTCCAATGCGCAGCTCTTTGCAAAAGAGAGATATTGGCAAGGAAAAGCTGTCTTGTACCTTTGCATTTTTCTCCCAAACGAAGGTCACTAGAAAGAAAATTTTAAAGCCTCCTGTTAGGCCATCATCTACACGACATAGCCCTGAATTTTCCAATGCGCAGCTCTTTGCAAAAGAGAGATATTGGCAAGGAAAAGCTGTCTTGTACCATTGCATTTTTCTCCCAAACGAAGGTCACTAGAAAGAAAATTTTAAAGCCTCCTGTTAGGCCATCATCTACACGACATAGCCCTGAATTTTCCAATGCGTAGCTCTTTGCAAAAGAGAGATATTGGCAAGGAAAAGCTGTCTTGTACCTTTGCATTTTTCTCCCAAACGAAGGTTACTAGAAAGAAAATTTTAAAGCCTCCTGTTAGGCCATCATCTACACGACATAGCCCTGAATTTTCCAATACGCAGCTCTTTGCAAAAGAGAGATATTCGCAAGGAAAAGCTGTCTTGTACCATTGCATTTTTCTCCCAAACGAAGGACACTAGAAAGAAAATTTTAAAGCCTCCTGTTATGCCATCATCTACACGACATAGCCCTGAATTTTCCAATGCGCAGCTCTTTGCAAAAGAGAGATATTGGCAAGGAAAAGCTGTCTTGTTCCTTTGCATTTTTCTCCCAAACGAAGGTCACTAGAAAGAAAATTTTAAAGCCTCCTGTTAGGCCACCATCTACACGACATAGCCCTGAATTTTCCAATGCGTAGCTCTTTGCAAAAGAGAGATATTGGCAAGGAAAAGCTGTCTTGTACCTTTGCATTTTTCTCCCAAACGAAGGACACTAGAAAGAAAATTTTAAAGCCTCCTGTTAGGCCATCATCTACACGACATAGCCCTGAATTTTCCAATCCGTAGCTCTTTGCAAAAGAGAGATATTGGCAAGGAAAAGCTGTCTTGTACCTTTGCATTTTTCTCCCAAACGAAGGACACTAGAAAGAAAATTTTAAAGCCTCCTGTTAGGCCATCATCTACACGACATAGCCCTGAATTTTCCAATGCGCAGCTCTTGGCAAGGAAAAGCTGTCTTGTACCATTGCATTTTTCTCCCAAACGAAGGACACTAGAAAGAAAATTTTAAAGCCTCCTGTTAGGCCATCATCTACACGACATAGCCCTGAATTTTCCAATGCGTAGCTCTTTGCAAAAGAGAGATATTGGCAAGGAAAAGCTGTCTTGTACCTTTGCATTTTTCTCCCAAACGAAGGACACTAGAAAGAAAATTTTAAAGCCTCCTGTTAGGCCATCATCTACACGACATAGCCCTGAATTTTCCAATGCGCAGCTCTTTGCAAAAGAGAGATATTGGCAAGGAAAAGCTGTCTTGTACCATTGCATTTTTCTCCCAAACGAAGGACACTAGAAAGAACATTTTAAAGCCTCCTGTTAGGCCATCATCTACACGACATAGCCCTGAATTTTCCAATGCGCAGCTCTTTGCAAAAGAGAGATATCGGCAAGGAAAAACTGTATTGTACCTTTGCATTTTTCTCCCAAACGAAAGACACTAGAATGAAAATTTTAAAGCCTCCTGTTAGTGCTTCATCTACACGGTATAGCCCTGAATTTTCCAATGCCTAGCTCTTTGCAAAAGAGAGATATTGGCAAGGAAAAGCTGTATTGTACCTTTGCATTTTTCTCCCAAACGAAGGACACTAGAATGAAAATTTTAAAGCCTCCTGTTAGTGCTTCATCTGCACGTTATAGCCCTGAATTTTCCAATGCCTATCTCTTTGCAAAAGAGATATATTGGCAAGGAAAAGCTGTATTGTACCTTTGCATTTTTTCTCTCAAACGAAAGACACTAGAATGAAAATTTTAAAGCCTCCTGTTAGTGCTTCATCTACACGTTATAGCCCTGAATTTTCCAATGCCTATCTCTTTGCAAAAGAGAGATATCGGCAAGGAAAAGCTGTATTGTACCTTTGCATTTTTCTCCCAAACGAAGGACACTAGAATGAAAATTTAAAAGCCTCCTGTTAGTGCTTCATCTACACGGTATAGCCCTGAATTTTCCAATGCCTAGCTCTTTGCAAAAGAGAGATATTGGCAAGGAAAAGCTGTATTGTACCTTTGCATTTTTCTCCCAAACGAAGGACACTAGAATGAAAATTTTAAAGCCTCCTGTTAGTGCTTCATCTGCACGTTATAGCCCTGAATTTTCCAATGCCTATCTCTTTGCAAAAGAGATATATTGGCAAGGAAAAACTGTATTGTACCTTTGCATTTTTCTCCTAAACGAAAGACACTAGAATGAAAATTTTAAAGCCTCCTGTTAGTGCTTCATCTACACGTTATAGCCCTGAATTTTCCAATGCCTAGCTCTTTGCAAAAGAGAGATATTGGCAAGGAAAAGCTGTATTGTACCTTTGCATTTTTCTCCCAAACGAAAGACACTAGAATGAAAATTTTAAAGCCTACTGTTAATGCTTCATCTACACGTTATAGCCCTGAATTTTCCAATGCCTAGCTCTTTGCAAAAGAGAGATATCGGCAAGGAAAAGCTGTATTGTACCTTTGCATTTTTCTCCCAAACGAAAGACACTAGAATGAAAATTTTAAAGCCTCCTGTTAGTGCTTCATCTACACGTTATAGCCCTGAATTTTCCAATGCCTATCTCTTTGCAAAAGAGAGATATCGGCAAGGAAAAGCTGTATTGTACCTTTGCATTTTTCTCCCAAACGAAGGACACTAGAATGCAAATTTTAAAGCCTCCTATTAGTGCTTCATCTACACGTTATAGCCCTGAATTTTCCAATTCCTATCTCTTTGCAAAAGAGAGATATCGGCAAGGAAAAGCTGTATTGTACCTTTGCATTTTTCTCCCAAACGAAGGACACTAGAATAAAAATTTTAAAGCCTCCTGTTAGTGCTTCATCTACACGTTATAGCCCTGAATTTTCCAATGCCTATCTCTTTGCAAAAGAGAGATATCGGCAAGGAAAAGCTGTATTGTACCTTTGCATTTTTCTCCCAAACGAAAGACACTAGAATGAAAATTTTAAAGCCTCCTGTTAGTGCTTCATCTACACGTTATAGCCCTGAATTTTCCAATGCCTATCTCTTTGCAAAAGAGAGATATCGGCAAGGAAATGCTGTATTGTACCTTTGCATTTTTCTCCCAAACGAAAGACACTAGAATGAAAATTTTAAAGCCTCCTGTTAGTGCTTCATCTACACGTTATAGCCCTGCATTTTCCAATGCCTATCTCTTTGCAAAAGAGAGATATCGGCAAGGAAAAGCTGCATTGTACTTTTGCATTTTTCTCCCAAACGAAAGACACTAGAATGAAAATTTTAAAGCCTCCTGTTAGTGCTTCATCTACACGTAATAGCCCTGAATTTTCCAATGCCTATCTCTTTACAAAAGAGAGATATCGGCAAGGAAATGCTGTATTGTACCTTTGCATTTTTCTCCCAAACGAAAGACACTAGAATGAAAATTTTAAAGCCTCCTGTTAGTGCTTCATCTACACGTTATAGCCCTGCATTTTCCAATGCCTAGCTCTTTGCAAAAGAGAGATATTGGCAAGGAAAAGCTGTATTGTACCTTTGCATTTTTCTCCCAAACGAAAGACACTAGAATGAAAATTTTAAAGCCTCCTGTTAGTGCTTCATCTACGCGTTATAGCCCTGAATTTTCCAATGCCTATCTCTTTGCCAAAGAGAGATATCGGCAAGGAAAAACTGTATTGTACCTTTGCATTTTTCTCCCAAACGAAAGACACTAGAATGAAAATTTTAAAGCCTCCTGTTAGTGCTTCATCTACACGTTATAGCCCTGAATTTTCCAATGCCTATCTCTTTGCCAAAGAGAGATATCGGCAAGGAAAAACTGTATTGTACCTTTGCATTTTTCTCCCAAACGAAAGACACTAGAATTAAAATTTTAAAGCCTCCTGTTAGTGCTTCATCTACACGTTATAGCCCTGAATTTTCCAATGCCTATCTCTTTGCAAAAGAAAGATATCGGCAAGGAAAAGCTGTATTGTACCTTTGCATTTTTCTCCCAAACGAAGGACACTAGAATGAAAATTTAAAAGCCTCCTGTTAGTGCTTCATCTACACGGTATAGCCCTGAATTTTCCAATGCCTAGCTCTTTGCAAAAGAGAGATATTGGCAAGGAAAAGCTGTATTGTACCTTTGCATTTTTCTCCCAAACGAAAGACACTAGAATTAAAATTTTAAAGCCTACTGTTAGTGCTTCATCTACACGTTATAGCCCTGAATTTTCCAATGCCTAGCTCTTTGCAAAAGAGAGATATCGGCAAGGAAAAGCTGTATTGTACCTTTGCATTTTTCTCCCAAACGAAAGACACTAGAATGAAAATTTTAAAGCCTCCTGTTAGTGCTTCATCTACACGTTATAGCCCTGAATTTTCCAATGCCTATCTCTTTGCAAAAGAGAGATATCGGCAAGGAAAAGCTGTATTGTACCTTTGCATTTTTCTCCCAAACGAAGGACACTAGAATGAAAATTTAAAAGCCTCCTGTTAGTGCTTCATCTACACGGTATAGCCCTGAATTTTCCAATGCCTAGCTCTTTGCAAAAGAGAGATATTGGCAAGGAAAAGCTGTATTGTACCTTTGCATTTTTCTCCCAAACGAAGGACACTAGAATGAAAATTTTAAAGCCTCCTGTTAGTGCTTCATCTACACGTTATAGCCCTGAATTTTCCAATGCCTAGCTCTTTGCAAAAGAGAGATATCGGCAAGGAAAATCTGTATTGTACCTTTGCATTTTTCTCCCAAACGAAAGACACTAGAATGAAAATTTTAAAGCCTCCTGTTAGTGCTTCATCTACACGTTATAGCCCTGCATTTTCCAATTGCTATCTCTTTGCAAAAGAGAGATATCGGCAAGGAAAAGCTGCATTGTACTTTTGCATTTTTCTCCCAAACGAAAGACACTAGAATGAAAATTTTAAAGCCTCCTGTTAGTGCTTCATCTACACGTAATAGCCCTGAATTTTCCAATGCCTATCTCTTTACAAAAGAGAGATATCGGCAAGGAAATGCTGTATTGTACCTTTGCATTTTTCTCCCAAACGAAAGACACTAGAATGAAAATTTTAAAGCCTCCTGTTAGTGCTTCATCTACACGTTATAGCCCTGCATTTTCCAATGCCTAGCTCTTTGCAAAAGAGAGATATTGGCAAGGAAAAGCTGTATTGTACCTTTGCATTTTTCTCCCAAACGAAAGACACTAGAATGAAAATTTTAAAGCCTCCTGTTAGTGCTTCATCTACGCGTTATAGCCCTGAATTTTCCAATGCCTATCTCTTTGCCAAAGAGAGATATCGGCAAGGAAAAACTGTATTGTACCTTTGCATTTTTCTCCCAAACGAAAGACACTAGAATGAAAATTTTAAAGCCTCCTGTTAGTGCTTCATCTACACGTTATAGCCCTGAATTTTCCAATGCCTATCTCTTTGCCAAAGAGAGATATCGGCAAGGAAAAACTGTATTGTACCTTTGCATTTTTCTCCCAAACGAAGGACACTAGAATGAAAATTTAAAAGCCTCCTGTTAGTGCTTCATCTACACGGTATAGCCCTGATATTTCCAATGCCTAGCTCTTTGCAAAAGAGAGATATTGGCAAGGAAAAGCTGTATTGTACCTTTGCATTTTTTCTCTCAAACGAAAGACACTAGAATGAAAATTTTAAAGCCTCCTGTTAGTGCTTCATCTACACGTTATAGCCCTGAATTTTCCAATGCCTAGCTCTTTGCAAAAGAGAGATATCGGCAAGGAAAAGCTGTATTGTACCTTTGCATTTTTCTCCCAAACGAAGGACACTAGATTGAAAATTTTAAAGCCTCCTATTAGTGCTTCATCTACACGTTATAGCCCTGAATTTTCCAATGCCTATCTCTTTGCAAAAGAGAGATATCGGCAAGGAAAAGCTGTATTGTACCTTTGCATTTTTCTCCCAAACGAAGGACACTAGAATGAAAATTTTAAAGCCTCCTGTTAGTGCTTCATCTACACGTTATAGCCCTGAATTTTCCAATGCCTATCTCTTTGCAAAAGAGAGATATCGGCAAGGAAAAGCTGTATTGTACCTTTGCATTTTTCTCCCAAACGAAAGACACTAGAATGAAAATTTTAAAGCCTCCTGTTAGTGCTTCATCTACACGTTATAGCCCTGAATTTTCCAATGCCTATCTCTTTGCAAAAGAGAGATATCGGCAAGGAAAAGCTGTATTGTACCTTTGCATTTTTCTCCCAAACGAAAGACACTAGAATGAAAATTTTAAAGCCTCCTGTTAGGGCTTCATCTACACGTTATAGCCCTGAATTTTCCAATGCCTATCTCTTTGCAAAAGAGAGATATCGGCAAGGAAAAGCTGTATTGTACCTTTGCATTTTTCTCCCAAACGAAGGACACTAGAATGAAAATTTAAAAGCCTCCTGTTAGTGCTTCATCTACACGGTATAGCCCTGAATTTTCCAATGCCTAGCTCTTTGCAAAAGAGAGATATTGGCAAGGAAAAGCTGTATTGTACCTTTGCATTTTTCTCCCAAACGAAGGACACTAGAATGAAAATTTTAAAGCCTCCTGTTAGTGCTTCATCTGCACGTTATAGCCCTGAATTTTCCAATGCCTATCTCTTTGCAAAAGAGATATATTGGCAAGGAAAAACTGTATTGTACCTTTGCATTTTTCTCCTAAACGAAAGACACTAGAATGAAAATTTTAAAGCCTCCTGTTAGTGCTTCATCTACACGTTATAGCCCTGAATTTTCCAATGCCTATCTCTTTGCAAAAGAGAGATATCGGCAAGGAAAAGCTGTATTGTACCTTTGCATTTTTCTCCCAAACGAAAGACACTAGAATGAAAATTTTAAAGCCTCCTGTTAGTGCTTCATCTACACGTTATAGCCCTGAATTTTCCAATGCCTATCTCTTTGCAAAAGAGAGATATTGGCAAGGAAAAGCTGTATTGTACCTTTGCATTTTTCTCCCAAACGAAGGACACTAGAATGAAAATTTAAAAGCCTCCTGTTAGTGCTTCATCTACACGTTATAGCCCTGAATTTTCCAATGCCTAGCTCTTTGCAAAAGAGAGATATTGGCAAGGAAAAGCTGTATTGTACCTTTGCATTTTTCTCCCAAACGAAAGACACTAGAATGAAAATTTTAAAGCCTCCTGTTAGTGCTTCATCTACGCGTTATAGCCCTGAATTTTCCAATGCCTATCTCTTTGCCAAAGAGAGATATCGGCAAGGAAAAACTGTATTGTACCTTTGCATTTTTCTCCCAAACGAAAGACACTAGAATGAAAATTTAAAAGCCTCCTGTTAGTGCTTCATCTACACGGTATAGCCCTGAATTTTCCAATGCCTAGCTCTTTGCAAAAGAGAGATATCGGCAAGGAAAAGCTGTATTGTACCTTTGCATTTTTCTCCCAAACGAAGGACACTAGAATGAAAATTTTAAAGCCTCCTGTTAGTGCTTCATCTGCACGTTATAGCCCTGAATTTTCCAATGCCTATCTCTTTGCAAAAGAGATATATTGGCAAGGAAAAACTGTATTGTACCTTTGCATTTTTCTCCTAAACGAAAGACACTAGAATGAAAATTTTAAAGCCTCCTGTTAGTGCTTCATCTACACGTTATAGCCCTGAATTTTCCAATGCCTATCTCTTTGCAAAAGAGAGATATCGGCAAGGAAAAGCTGTATTGTACCTTTGCATTTTTCTCCCAAACGAAAGACACTAGAATGAAAATTTTAAAGCCTCCTGTTAGTGCTTCATCTACACGTTATAGCCCTGAATTTTCCAATGCCTATCTCTTTGCAAAAGAGAGATATCGGCAAGGAAATGCTGTATTATACCTTTGCATTTTTCTCCCAAACGAAAGACACTAGAATGAAAATTTTAAAGCCTCCTGTTAGTGCTTCATCTACACGTTATAGCCCTGCATTTTCCAATGCCTATCTCTTTGCAAAAGAGAGATATCGGCAAGGAAAAGCTGCATTGTACTTTTGCATTTTTCTCCCAAACGAAAGACACTAGAATGAAAATTTTAAAGCCTCCTGTTAGTGCTTCATCTACACGTAATAGCCCTGAATTTTCCAATGCCTATCTCTTTACAAAAGAGAGATATCGGCAAGGAATTGCTGTATTGTACCTTTGCATTTTTCTCCCAAACGAAAGACACTAGAATGAAAATTTTAAAGCCTCCTGTTAGTGCTTCATCTACACGTTATAGCCCTGCATTTTCCAATGCCTATCTCTTTGCAAAAGAGAGATATCGGCAAGGAAAAGCTGCATTGTACTTTTGCATTTTTCTCCCAAACGAAAGACACTAGAATGAAAATTTTAAAGCCTCCTGTTAGTGCTTCATCTACACGTTATAGCCCTGAATTTTCCAATGCCTATCTCTTTGCCAAAGAGAGATATCGGCAAGGAAAAACTGTATTGTACCTTTGCATTTTTCTCCCAAACGAAAGACACTAGAATTAAAATTTTAAAGCCTCCTGTTAGTGCTTCATCTACACGTTATAGCCCTGAATTTTCCAATGCCTATCTCTTTGCAAAAGAGAGATATCGGCAAGGAAAAGCTGTATTGTACCTTTGCATTTTTCTCCCAAACGAAGGACACTAGAATGAAAATTTAAAAGCCTCCTGTTAGTGCTTCATCTACACGGTATAGCCCTGAATTTTCCAATGCCTAGCTCTTTGCAAAAGAGAGATATTGGCAAGGAAAAGCTGTATTGTACCTTTGCATTTTTCTCCCAAACGAAAGACACTAGAATGAAAATTTTAAAGCCTCCTGTTAGTGCTTCATCTACACGTTATAGCCCTGAATTTTCCAATGCCTATCTCTTTGCAAAAGAGAGATATCGGCAAGGAAAAGCTGTATTGTACCTTTGCATTTTTCTCCCAAACGAAAGACACTAGAATGAAAATTTTAAAGCCTCCTGTTAGGGCTTCATCTACACGTTATAGCCCTGAATTTTCCAATGCCTATCTCTTTGCAAAAGAGAGATATCGGCAAGGAAAAGCTGTATTGTACCTTTGCATTTTTCTCCCAAACGAAGGACACTAGAATGAAAATTTAAAAGCCTCCTGTTAGTGCTTCATCTACACGGTATAGCCCTGAATTTTCCAATGCCTAGCTCTTTGCAAAAGAGAGATATTGGCAAGGAAAAGCTGTATTGTACCTTTGCATTTTTCTCCCAAACGAAGGACACTAGAATGAAAATTTTAAAGCCTCCTGTTAGTGCTTCATCTGCACGTTATAGCCCTGAATTTTCCAATGCCTATCTCTTTGCAAAAGAGATATATTGGCAAGGAAAAACTGTATTGTACCTTTGCATTTTTCTCCTAAACGAAAGACACTAGAATGAAAATTTTAAAGCCTCCTGTTAGTGCTTCATCTACACGTTATAGCCCTGAATTTTCCAATGCCTATCTCTTTGCAAAAGAGAGATATCGGCAAGGAAAAGCTGTATTGTACCTTTGCATTTTTCTCCCAAACGAAAGACACTAGAATGAAAATTTTAAAGCCTCCTGTTAGTGCTTCATCTACACGTTATAGCCCTGAATTTTCCAATGCCTATCTCTTTGCAAAAGAGAGATATCGGCAAGGAAAAGCTGTATTGTACCTTTGCATTTTTCTCCCAAACGAAGGACACTAGAATGAAAATTTAAAAGCCTCCTGTTAGTGCTTCATCTACACGGTATAGCCCTGAATTTTCCAATGCCTAGCTCTTTGCAAAAGAGAGATATTGGCAAGGAAAAGCTGTATTGTACCTTTGCATTTTTCTCCCAAACGAAAGACACTAGAATGAAAATTTTAAAGCCTCCTGTTAGTGCTTCATCTACGCGTTATAGCCCTGAATTTTCCAATGCCTATCTCTTTGCCAAAGAGAGATATCGGCAAGGAAAAACTGTATTGTACCTTTGCATTTTTCTCCCAAACGAAAGACACTAGAATGAAAATTTAAAAGCCTCCTGTTAGTGCTTCATCTACACGGTATAGCCCTGAATTTTCCAATGCCTAGCTCTTTGCAAAAGAGAGATATCGGCAAGGAAAAGCTGTATTGTACCTTTGCATTTTTCTCCCAAACGAAGGACACTAGAATGAAAATTTTAAAGCCTCCTGTTAGTGCTTCATCTGCACGTTATAGCCCTGAATTTTCCAATGCCTATCTCTTTGCAAAAGAGATATATTGGCAAGGAAAAACTGTATTGTACCTTTGCATTTTTCTCCTAAACGAAAGACACTAGAATGAAAATTTTAAAGCCTCCTGTTAGTGCTTCATCTACACGTTATAGCCCTGAATTTTCCAATGCCTATCTCTTTGCAAAAGAGAGATATCGGCAAGGAAAAGCTGTATTGTACCTTTGCATTTTTCTCCCAAACGAAAGACACTAGAATGAAAATTTTAAAGCCTCCTGTTAGTGCTTCATCTACACGTTATAGCCCTGAATTTTCCAATGCCTATCTCTTTGCAAAAGAGAGATATCGGCAAGGAAATGCTGTATTATACCTTTGCATTTTTCTCCCAAACGAAAGACACTAGAATGAAAATTTTAAAGCCTCCTGTTAGTGCTTCATCTACACGTTATAGCCCTGCATTTTCCAATGCCTATCTCTTTGCAAAAGAGAGATATCGGCAAGGAAAAGCTGCATTGTACTTTTGCATTTTTCTCCCAAACGAAAGACACTAGAATGAAAATTTTAAAGCCTCCTGTTAGTGCTTCATCTACACGTAATAGCCCTGAATTTTCCAATGCCTATCTCTTTACAAAAGAGAGATATCGGCAAGGAATTGCTGTATTGTACCTTTGCATTTTTCTCCCAAACGAAAGACACTAGAATGAAAATTTTAAAGCCTCCTGTTAGTGCTTCATCTACACGTTATAGCCCTGAATTTTCCAATGCCTATCTCTTTGCAAAAGAGAGATATCGGCAAGGAAAAGCTGTATTGTACCTTTGCATTTTTCTCCCAAACGAAAGACACTAGAATGAAAATTTTAAAGCCTCCTGTTAGTGCTTCATCTACACGTTATAGCCCTGAATTTTCCAATGCCTATCTCTTTGCCAAAGAGAGATATCGGCAAGGAAAAACTGTATTGTACCTTTGCATTTTTCTCCCAAACGAAAGACACTAGAATTAAAATTTTAAAGCCTCCTGTTAGTGCTTCATCTACACGTAATAGCCCTGAATTTTCCAATGCCTATCTCTTTACAAAAGAGAGATATCGGCAAGGAAATGCTGTATTGTACCTTTGCATTTTTCTCCCAAACGAAAGACACTAGAATGAAAATTTTAAAGCCTCCTGTTAGTGCTTCATCTACACGTTATAGCCCTGCATTTTCCAATGCCTATCTCTTTGCAAAAGAGAGATATCGGCAAGGAAAAGCTGCATTGTACTTTTGCATTTTTCTCCCAAACGAAAGACACTAGAATGAAAATTTTAAAGCCTCCTGTTAGTGCTTCATCTACACGTTATAGCCCTGAATTTTCCAATGCCTATCTCTTTGCCAAAGAGAGATATCGGCAAGGAAAAACTGTATTGTACCTTTGCATTTTTCTCCCAAACGAAAGACACTAGAATTAAAATTTTAAAGCCTCCTGTTAGTGCTTCATCTACACGTTATAGCCCTGAATTTTCCAATGCCTATCTCTTTGCAAAAGAGAGATATCGGCAAGGAAAAGCTGTATTGTACCTTTGCATTTTTCTCCCAAACGAAGGACACTAGAATGAAAATTTAAAAGCCTCCTGTTAGTGCTTCATCTACACGGTATAGCCCTGAATTTTCCAATGCCTAGCTCTTTGCAAAAGAGAGATATTGGCAAGGAAAAGCTGTATTGTACCTTTGCATTTTTCTCCCAAACGAAAGACACTAGAATGAAAATTTTAAAGCCTACTGTTAGTGCTTCATCTACACGTTATAGCCCTGAATTTTCCAATGCCTAGCTCTTTGCAAAAGAGAGATATCGGCAAGGAAAAGCTGTATTGTACCTTTGCATTTTTCTCCCAAACGAAAGACACTAGAATGAAAATTTTAAAGCCTCCTGTCAGTGCTTCATCTACACGTTATAGCCCTGAATTTTCCAATGCCTATCTCTTTGCAAAAGAGAGATATCGGCAAGGAAAAGCTGTATTGTACCTTTGCATTTTTCTCCCAAACGAAGGACACTAGAATGAAAATTTAAAAGCCTCCTGTTAGTGCTTCAACTACACGGTATAGCCCTGAATTTTCCAATGCCTAGCTCTTTGCAAAAGAGAGATATTGGCAAGGAAAAGCTGTATTGTACCTTTGCATTTTTCTCCCAAACGAAGGACACTAGAATGAAAATTTTAAAGCCTCCTGTTAGTGCTTCATCTACACGTTATAGCCCTGAATTTTCCAATGCCTAGCTCTTTGCAAAAGAGAGATATCGGCAAGGAAAATCTGTATTGTACCTTTGCATTTTTCTCCCAAACGAAAGACACTAGAATGAAAATTTTAAAGCCTCCTGTTAGTGCTTCATCTACACGTTATAGCCCTGCATTTTCCAATGCCTATCTCTTTGCAAAAGAGAGATATTGGCAAGGAAAAGCTGTATTGTACCTTTGCATTTTTCTCCCAAACGAAAGACACTAGAATGAAAATTTTAAAGCCTACTGTTAGTGCTTCATCTACACGTTATAGCTCTGAATTTTCCAATGCCTAGCTCTTTGCAAAAGAGAGATATCGGCAAGGAAAAGCTGTATTGTACCTTTGCATTTTTCTCCCAAACGAAAGACACTAGAATGAAAATTTTAAAGCCTCCTGTTAGTGCTTCGTCTACACGTTATAGCCCTGAATTTTCCAATGCCTATCTCTTTGCAAAAGAGAGATATCGGCAAGGAAAAGCTGTATTGTACCTTTGCATTTTTCTCCCAAACGAAGGACACTAGAATGAAAATTTTAAAGCCTCCTATTAGTGCTTCATCTACACGTTATAGCCCTGAATTTTCCAATGCCTATCTCTTTGCAAAAGAGAGATATCGGCAAGGAAAAGCTGTATTGTACCTTTGCATTTTTCTCCCAAACGAAAGACACTAGAATGAAAATTTTAAAGCCTCCTGTTAGTGCTTCATCTACACGTTATAGCGCTGCATTTTCCAATGCCTATCTCTTTGCAAAAGAGAGATATCGGCAAGGAAAAGCTGCATTGTACTTTTGCATTTTTCTCCCAAACGAAAGACACTAGAATGAAAAATTTAAAGCCTCCTGTTAGTGCTTCATCTACACGTAATAGCCCTGAATTTTCCAATGCCTATCTCTTTGCAAAAGAGAGATATCGGCAAGGAAATGCTGTATTGTACCTTTGCATTTTTCTCCCAAACGAAAGACACTAGAATGAAAATTTTAAAGCCTCCTGTTAGTGCTTCATCTACACGTTATAGCCCTGCATTTTCCAATGCCTATCTCTTTGCAAAAGAGAGATATCGGCAAGGAAAAGCTGCATTGTACTTTTGCATTTTTCTCCCAAACGAAAGACACTAGAATGAAAATTTTAAAGCCTCCTGTTAGTGCTTCATCTACACGTTATAGCCCTGAATTTTCCAATTCCTATCTCTTTGCAAAAGAGAGATATCGGCAAGGAAAAGCTGTATTGTACCTTTGCATTTTTCTCCCAAACGAAGGACTATAGAATGAAAATTTTAAAGCCTCCTATTAGTGCTTCATCTACACGTTATAGCCCTGAATTTTCCAATGCCTATCTCTTTGCAAAAGAGAGATATCGGCAAGGAAAAGCTGTATTGTACCTTTGCATTTTTCTCCCAAACGAAGGACACTAGAATGAAAATTTTAAAGCCTCCTATTAGTGCTTCATCTACACGTTATAGCCCTGAATTTTCCAATGCCTATCTCTTTGCAAAAGAGAGATATCGGCAAGGAAAAGCTGTATTGCACCTTTGCATTTTTCTCCCAAACGAAGGACACTAGAATGAAAATTTTAAAGCCTCCTGTTAGTGCTTAATCTACACGTTATAGCCCTGAATTTTCCAATGCCTATCTCTTTGCAAAAGAGAGATATCGGCAAGGAAATGCTGTAATGTACCTTTGCATTTTTCTCCCAAACGAAAGACACTAGAATGAAAATTTTAAAGCCTCCTGTTAGTGCTTCATCTACACGTTATAGCCCTGCATTTTCCAATGCCTATCTCTTTGCAAAAGAGAGATATCGGCAAGGAAAAGCTGCATTGTACTTTTGCATTTTTCTCCCAAACGAAAGACACTAGAATGAAAATTTTAAAGCCTCCTGTTAGTGCTTCATCTACACGTTATAGCCCTGAATTTTCCAATGCCTATCTCTTTGCCAAAGAGAGATATCGGCAAGGAAAAACTGTATTGTACCTTTGCATTTTTCTCCCAAACGAAAGACACTAGAATTAAAATTTTAAAGCCTCCTGTTAGTGCTTCATCTACACGTTATAGCCCTGAATTTTCCAATGCCTATCTCTTTGCAAAAGAGAGATATCGGCAAGGAAAAGCTGTATTGTACCTTTGCATTTTTCTCCCAAACGAAGGACACTAGAATGAAAATTTAAAAGCCTCCTGTTAGTGCTTCATCTACACGGTATAGCCCTGAATTTTCCAATGCCTAGCTCTTTGCAAAAGAGAGATATTGGCAAGGAAAAGCTGTATTGTACCTTTGCATTTTTCTCCCAAACGAAAGACACTAGAATGAAAATTTTAAAGCCTACTGTTAGTGCTTCATCTACACGTTATAGCCCTGAATTTTCCAATGCCTAGCTCTTTGCAAAAGAGAGATATCGGCAAGGAAAAGCTGTATTGTACCTTTGCATTTTTCTCCCAAACGAAAGACACTAGAATGAAAATTTTAAAGCCTCCTGTCAGTGCTTCATCTACACGTTATAGCCCTGAATTTTCCAATGCCTATCTCTTTGCAAAAGAGAGATATCGGCAAGGAAAAGCTGTATTGTACCTTTGCATTTTTCTCCCAAACGAAGGACACTAGAATGAAAATTTAAAAGCCTCCTGTTAGTGCTTCAACTACACGGTATAGCCCTGAATTTTCCAATGCCTAGCTCTTTGCAAAAGAGAGATATTGGCAAGGAAAAGCTGTATTGTACCTTTGCATTTTTCTCCCAAACGAAGGACACTAGAATGAAAATTTTAAAGCCTCCTGTTAGTGCTTCATCTACACGTTATAGCCCTGAATTTTCCAATGCCTAGCTCTTTGCAAAAGAGAGATATCGGCAAGGAAAATCTGTATTGTACCTTTGCATTTTTCTCCCAAACGAAAGACACTAGAATGAAAATTTTAAAGCCTCCTGTTAGTGCTTCATCTACACGTTATAGCCCTGCATTTTCCAATGCCTATCTCTTTGCAAAAGAGAGATATTGGCAAGGAAAAGCTGTATTGTACCTTTGCATTTTTCTCCCAAACGAAAGACACTAGAATGAAAATTTTAAAGCCTACTGTTAGTGCTTCATCTACACGTTATAGCTCTGAATTTTCCAATGCCTAGCTCTTTGCAAAAGAGAGATATCGGCAAGGAAAAGCTGTATTGTACCTTTGCATTTTTCTCCCAAACGAAAGACACTAGAATGAAAATTTTAAAGCCTCCTGTTAGTGCTTCGTCTACACGTTATAGCCCTGAATTTTCCAATGCCTATCTCTTTGCAAAAGAGAGATATCGGCAAGGAAAAGCTGTATTGTACCTTTGCATTTTTCTCCCAAACGAAGGACACTAGAATGAAAATTTTAAAGCCTCCTATTAGTGCTTCATCTACACGTTATAGCCCTGAATTTTCCAATGCCTATCTCTTTGCAAAAGAGAGATATCGGCAAGGAAAAGCTGTATTGTACCTTTGCATTTTTCTCCCAAACGAAAGACACTAGAATGAAAATTTTAAAGCCTCCTGTTAGTGCTTCATCTACACGTTATAGCGCTGCATTTTCCAATGCCTATCTCTTTGCAAAAGAGAGATATCGGCAAGGAAAAGCTGCATTGTACTTTTGCATTTTTCTCCCAAACGAAAGACACTAGAATGAAAAATTTAAAGCCTCCTGTTAGTGCTTCATCTACACGTAATAGCCCTGAATTTTCCAATGCCTATCTCTTTGCAAAAGAGAGATATCGGCAAGGAAATGCTGTATTGTACCTTTGCATTTTTCTCCCAAACGAAAGACACTAGAATGAAAATTTTAAAGCCTCCTGTTAGTGCTTCATCTACACGTTATAGCCCTGCATTTTCCAATGCCTATCTCTTTGCAAAAGAGAGATATCGGCAAGGAAAAGCTGCATTGTACTTTTGCTTTTTTCTCCCAAACGAAAGACACTAGAATGAAAATTTTAAAGCCTCCTGTTAGTGCTTCATCTACACGTTATAGCCCTGAATTTTCCAATTCCTATCTCTTTGCAAAAGAGAGATATCGGCAAGGAAAAGCTGTATTGTACCTTTGCATTTTTCTCCCAAACGAAGGACACTAGAATGAAAATTTTAAAGCCTCCTATTAGTGCTTCATCTACACGTTATAGCCCTGAATTTTCCAATGCCTATCTCTTTGCAAAAGAGAGATATCGGCAAGGAAAAGCTGTATTGTACCTTTGCATTTTTCTCCCAAACGAAGGACACTAGAATGAAAATTTTAAAGCCTCCTATTAGTGCTTCATCTACACGTTATAGCCCTGAATTTTCCAATGCCTATCTCTTTGCAAAAGAGAGATATCGGCAAGGAAAAGCTGTATTGCACCTTTGCATTTTTCTCCCAAACGAAGGACACTAGAATGAAAATTTTAAAGCCTCCTGTTAGTGCTTAATCTACACGTTATAGCCCTGAATTTTCCAATGCCTATCTCTTTGCAAAAGAGAGATATCGGCAAGGAAATGCTGTAATGTACCTTTGCATTTTTCTCCCAAACGAAAGACACTAGAATGAAAATTTTAAAGCCTCCTGTTAGTGCTTCATCTACACGTTATAGCCCTGCATTTTCCAATGCCTATCTCTTTGCAAAAGAGAGATATCGGCAAGGAAAAGCTGCATTGTACTTTTGCATTTTTCTCCCAAACGAAAGACACTAGAATGAAAATTTTAAAGCCTCCTGTTAGTGCTTCATCTACACGTAATAGCCCTGAATTTTCCAATGCCTATCTCTTTGCAAAAGAGAGATATCGGCAAGGAAATGCTGTATTGTACCTTTGCATTTTTCTCCCAAACGAAAGACACTAGAATGAAAATTTTAAAGCCTCCTGTTAGTGCTTCATCTACACGTTATAGCCCTGCATTTTCCAATGCCTATCTCTTTGCAAAAGAGAGATATCGGCAAGGAAAAGCTGCATTGTACTTTTGCATTTTTCTCCCAAACGAAAGACACTAGAATGAAAATTTTAAAGCCTCCTGTTAGTGCTTCATCTACACGTTATAGCCCTGAATTTTCCAATGCCTATCTCTTTGCAAAAGAGAGATATCGGCAAGGAAAAGCTGTATTGTACCTTTGCATTTTTCTCCCAAACGAAGGACACTAGAATAAAAATTTTAAAGCCTCCTGTTAGTGCTTCATCTACACGTTATAGCCCTGAATTTTCCAATGCCTATCTCTTTGCAAAAGAGAGATATCGGCAAGGAAAAGCTGTATTGTACCTTTGCATTTTTCTCCCAAACGAAGGACACTAGAATGAAAATTTTAAAGCCTCCTGTTAATGCTTCATCTACACGTTATAGCCCTGAATTTTCCAATGCCTATCTCTTTGCAAAAGAGAGATATCGGCAAGGAAAAGCTGTATTGTACCTTTGCATTTTTCTCCCAAACGAAAGACACTAGAATGAAAATTTTAAAGCCTCCTGTTAGTGCTTCATCTACTTGTTATAGCCCTGAATTTTCCAATGCCTATCTCTTTGTTATCATGCTGTTAACTGGGTTCAGATCACAAGTTGTACGGTGTGATTGGTGTGGCTGGTATGAGTCTTACCCGGGATTCAAAATCCTTCCTTATTGTGTACGCTCGTCCGGGCACAGTATCCTAACTGAGGCTTGGAGGAGGGTCATAGGGGGAGGAGCCAGTGCACACCAGCTAGTCCTAAAGCTTTTACTTTGTGCCCAGTCTCCTGCGGAGCCGCTATTCCCCATGGTCCTTTCGGAGTCCCCAGCATCCACTACGGACTATGAGAAATAGAATTATCGGTAAGTAAATTCTTATTTTCTGGACTGTGTCCAGGATCATCCTTAGGAATAGAAGACGTGTCGTCGGGATCAGCTGCGATTTTGGAATATTAAGAATCCAACCGTGCTGCCGCAACACTACCTGAGATAGTGCTACCCCGACTACCAACTGTTCCCTGGATCTTGCCCTTATCCGGAGATCGTCCAAGTAAGGGATAATTAAAACTCCCTTCCTTCGAAGGAGTATCATCATTTCGGCCATTACTTTGGTAAAGACCCGGGGTGCCGTGGACAAACCAAACGGCAGCGTCTGAAACTGATAGTGACAGTTCTGTACCACAAACCTGAGGTACCCTTGGTGAGAAGGGTAATTTGGGACATGGAGATAAGCATCCTTGATGTCCAGAGACACCATATAATCCCCTTCTTCCCGGTTTGCCATCACCGCTCTGAGTGACTCCATCTTGAATTTGAACCTTTGTATGTAAGTGTTCAAGGATTTCAGATTTAAATTAGGTCTCACCGAGCCGTCCGGCTTCGGTACCACAAACAGCGTGGAATAATACCCCTTTCCCTGTTGTTCAGATCTCTAGATGATTGTTTATTAGCCTTTGTCAGTATGTAATTTTGCAAAGTGTCGCTGTGGCGCAATCAGTTAGTGTGTATGGCTATTAACCAAAAGGTTGGTGGTTCAATCCCACCCAGGGATGTAATTGACTTTGTTATCAGATTTTGGTGATCTTTAAGTAGACAAGTCAAAATTTCAAACCCCCTGTTATGGTGTTAGGTATTTAGACTTCTCTGATGTAATCAGAGTTAGATTTGATTCAGTGATTTTATAAAAACAGCTAGGAAGCACAATTTAGCAGTGGGTTGCAGAGAAAAAGAAATATGCTGGCAAAAAAATCCAATTGAGTGATTAAACAGCTCTTGGATGGTTTTTCACCTATTACTAAATTAAACTTGCTTCATTGGAAAGGCAGCAAGATGCATCCTCATTTCAATATCTACTGAAATAATACAGGTTGACACCAGGAAACATTAACGCCACTGCATCCTTGCTGCTTTCTCATGTGGAAGTCTGTTTAATGTGAAAACAAGGTGATATCTAATTAGCACACAGGTAAGGAATTAAGAAAATCTTTATTAAAGGGTGAAGATGTTTCTCACAAAATCGTTGCCCCAATGCATCATTGAAATTCAAGCTGGAAAGATGATTTTAATATATCACTTGTACATTTTGTATTGCTCTTCTGGTGACAATGTAGTTTGTTTTTGTCAATTACCATTTTAATAATCGGGTAAAGAAAATTAATTGGATTTTTGAAAGAAAACAATACTGTCAATATACTATTAAAACAAATTAAAATGGTAAAAGTTATTGTACTTTAAGTAAAAATAAAAGAGCAAAAATATCAATCCCAGTTTTGGATTACTTTAATTAACAAAAAAAAATGCATATAGCAGAGGATAGTTTCAATCTGCCTACCTCTGGGTTATGGACCCAGCATGCTTCCATTACAGTACTCTGCTGCACATGTAAGTGCAAGAGGTCCTGAAGCACTCACTTATCATGGGAAAGTTCCAATGTGTTTCTTCATTGGTTGATGGAAGAAACATCTTACAAAAACTCTCCACTTTATTGACTTTTTAAAATGTTTCTAGGAAACGTTCTAGATGAATGCTTATTAGCATTTGTCAGTATGTACTTTTGCAAAGTGTCGCTGTGGCGCAATCAGTCTGTGTGTATGGTTATTAACCAAAAGGTTGGTGGTTCAATCCCACCCAGGGACGTAATTGACCTTGTTATCAGATTTTGGTGATCTTTAAGTAGACAAGTCAAAATTTCAAACCCCCTGTTATGGTGTAGGGTACCTGGCCTTCTCTGATGTAATCAGAGTTAGATTTGATTCAGTGATTTTATAAAAACAGCTAGGAAGCACAATTTAGCAGTGAGTTGCAGAGAAAAAGAAATATGCTGGCAAAAAAATCCAATTGAGTGATTAAACAGCTCTTCATTTTCTGGCTTTATTTTTATGCTAACAAATTTGTTCTCTGAAAAGTGTCCACAAAGCCAAGTCTCTGATTAACACCTTTGTAGGGATGGTTTTTCACCTATTACTAAATTAAACTTGCTTCATTGGAAAGGCAGCAAGATGCATCCTCATTTCAATGTCTACTGAAATAATACAGGTTGACACCAGGAAACATTAACGCCACTGCATCCTTGCTGCTTTCGCATGTGGAAGTCTGTTTAATGTGAAAACAAGGTGATATCTAATTAGCACACAGGTAAGGAATTAAGAAAATCTTTATTTAAGGGTGAAGATGTTTCTCACAAAATCGTTGCCCCAATGCATCATTGAAATTCAAGCTGGAAAGATGATTTTAATATATCACTTGTACATTTTGTATTGCTCTTCTGGTGACAATGTAGTTTGTTTTTGTCAATTACCATTATAAAAATAGGGTAAAGAAAATTAAGTGGATTTTTGAAAGAAAACAATACTGTCAATATACTATTAAAACAAATTAAAATGGTAAAAGTTATTGTACTTTAAAGTAAAAATAAAAGAGCAAAAATATCAATCCCAGTTTTGGATTACTTTAATTAACAATAAAAAATGCATATAGCAGAGGATAGTTTCAATCTGCCTACCTCTGGGTTATGGGCCCAGCATGTTTCCAATGCAGTACTCTGCTGCACATGTAAGTGCAAGAGATCCTGAAGCACTCACTCATCATGGGAAAGTACCAATGTGTTTCTTCGTTGGTTGATGGAAGAAACATCTTACAAAAACTCTCCAGATTATTGACTTTTTAAAGTTTTTCTAGGAAACGTTCTAGATGAATGCTTATTAGCCTTTGTCAGTATGTAAGTTTGCAAAGTGTCTCTGTGGCGCAATCGGTTAGTGTGTTTGGTTATTAATCAAAGGGTTGGTGGTTCAATCCCACCCAGGGATGTAATTGACCTTGTTATCAGATTTTGGTGATCTTTAAGTAGACTAGTCAAAATTTCAAACCCCCTCTTATGGTGTAGGGTACCTGGCCTTCTCTGATGTAATCAGAGTTAGATTTGATTAAGTGATTTTATAAAAAAACAGCTAGGAAGCACAATTTAGCAGTGGGTTGCAGAGAAAAAGAAATATGCTGGCAGAAAAATCCAATTGAGTGATTAAACTGCTCTTCATTTTCTGGCTTTATTTTTATGCTAACTAATTTGTTCTCTGAAAAGTGTCCACAAAGCCAAGTGTCTGATTAACATCTTTGTAGGGATGGTTTTTCACCTATTACTAAATTAAACTTGCTTCATTGGAAAGGCAGCAAGATGCATCCTCATTTCAATATCTACGGAAATAATACAGGTTGACACCAGGAAACATTAACGCCACTGCATCTTTGCTGTTTTCTCATGTGGAAGTCTGTTTAATGTGAAAACAAGGTGATATCTAATTAGCACACAGGTAAGGAATTAAGAAAATCTTTATTTAAGGGTGAAGATGTTTCTCACAAAATCGTTGCCCCAATGCATCATTGAAATTCAAGCTGGAAAGATGATTTTAATATATCACTTGTACATTTTGTATTGCTCTTCTGGTGACAATGTAGTTTGTTTTTGTCAATTACCATTTTAATAATCGGGTAAAGAAAATTAATTGGATTTTTGAAAGAAAACAATACTGTCAATATACTATTAAAACAAATTAAAATGGTAAAAGTTATTGTACTTTAAGTAAAAATAAAAGAGCACAAATATCAATCCCAGTTTTGGATTACTTTAATTAACAAAAAAAATGCATATAGCAGAGGATAGTTTCAATCTGCCTACCTCTGGGTTATGGACCCAGCATGCTTCCATTACAGTACTCTGCTGCACATGTAAGTGCAAGAGATCCTGAAGCACTCACTCATCATGGGAAAGTACCAATGTGTTTCTTCATTGGTTGATGGAAGAAACATCTTACAAAAACTCTCCAGATTATTGACTATTTAAAGTTTTTATAGGAAACGTTCTAGATGAATGCTTATTAGCCTTTGTCAGTAAGTACTTTTGCAAAGTGTCGCTGTGGCTCAATCAGTTAGTGTGTATGGCTATTAACCAAAAGGTTGGTGGTTCAACCCCACCCAGGGACATAATTGACCTTGTTATCAGATTTTGTTGATCTTTAAGTAGACAAGTCAAAATTTCGAAAACCCCTGTTATGGTGTAGGGTACCTAGCCTTCTCTGATGTAATCAGAGTTAGATTTGATTCAGTGATTTTATAAAAACAGCTAGGAAGCACAATTTAGCAGTGGGTTGCAGAGAAAAAGAAATATGCTATCAAAAAAATCCAATTGAGTGATTAAACAGCTCTTCATTTTCTGGCTTTATTTTTATGCTAACAAATTTGTTCTCTGAAAAGTGTCCACAAAGCCAAGTATCTGATTAACATCTTTGTAGGGATGGTTTTTCACCTATTACTAAATTAAACTTGCTTCATTGGAAAGGCAGCAAGATGCATCCTCATTTCAATATCTACTGAAATAATACAGGTTGACACCAGGAAACATTAACGCCACTGCATCCTTGCTGCTTTCTCATGTGGAAGTCTGTTTAATGTGAAAACAAGGTGATATCTAATTAGCACACAGGTAAGGAATTAAGAAAATCTTTATTTAAGGGTGAAGATTTTTCTCACAAAATCGTTGCCCCAATGCATCATTGAAATTCAAGCTGGAAAGATGATTTTAATATATCACTTGTACATTTTGTATTGCTCTTCTGGTGACAATGTAGTTTGCTTTTGTCAATTACCATTTTAATAATCGGGTAAAGAAAATTAATTGGATTTTTGAAAGAAAACAATACTGTCAATATACTATTAAAACAAATTAAAATGGTAAAAGTTATTGTACTTTAAGTAAAAATAAAAGAGCAAAAATATCAATCCCAGTTTTGGATTACTTTAATTAACAAAAAAAATGCATATAGCAGAGGATAGTTTCAATCTGCCTACCTCTGGGTTATGGACCCAGCATGCTTCCATTACAGTACTCTGCTGCACATGTAAGTGCAAGAGATCCTGAAGCACTCACTCATCATGGGAAAGTACCAATGTGTTTCTTCATTGGTTGATGGAAGAAACATCTTACAAAAACTCTCCACATTATTGACTTTTTAAAATGTTTCTAGAAATCGTTCTAGATGAATGCGTATTAGTCTTTGTCAGTAAGTACTTTTGCAAAGTGTCGCTGTGGCGCAATCAGTTAGTGTGTGAGGCTATTAACCAAAAGGTTGGTGGTTCAATCCCACCCAGGGACTTAATTGACCTTGTTATCAGATTTTGGTGATCTTTAAGTAGACAAGTCAAAATTTCAAACCCCCTGTTATGGTGTAGGGTACCTGGCCTTCTCTGATGTAATCAGAGTAAGATTTGATTTAGTGATTTTATAAAAACAGCTAGGAAGCACAATTTAGCAGTGAGTTGCAGAGAAAAAGAAATATGCTGGCAAAAAAATCCAATTGAGTGATTAAACAGCTCTTCATTTTCTGGCTTTATTTTTATGCTAACAAATTTGTTCTCTGAAAAGTGTCCACAAAGCCAAGTCTCTGATTAACATCTTTGTAGGGATGGTTTTTCACCTATTACTAAATTAAACTTGCTTCATTGGAAAGGCAGCAAGATGCATCCTCATTTCAATGTCTACTGAAATAATACAGGTTGACACCAGGAAACATTAACGCCACTGCATCCTTGCTGCTTTCGCATGTGGAAGTCTGTTTAATGTGAAAACAAGGTGATATCTAATTAGCACACAGGTAAGGAATTAAGAAAATCTTTATTTAAGGGTGAAGGTGTTTCTCACAAAATCGTTGCCCCAATGCATCATTGAAATTCAAGCTGGAAAGATGATTTTAATATATCACTTGTACATTTTGTATTGCTCTTCTGGTGACAATGTAGTTTGTTTTTGTCAATTACCATTATAATAATAGGGTAAAGAAAATTAAGTGGATTTTTGAAAGAAAACAATACTGTCAATATACTATTAAAACAAATTAAAATGGTAAAAGTTATTGTACTTTAAGTAAAAATAAAAGAGCAAAAATATCAATCCCAGTTTTGGATTACTTTAATTAACAATAAAAAATGCATATAGCAGAGGATAGTTTCAATCTGCCTACCTCTGGGTTATGGGCCCAGCATGTTTCCAATGCAGTACTCTGCTGAACATGTAAGTGCAAGAGATCCTGAAGCACTCACTCATCATGGGAAAGTACCAATGTGTTTCTTCGTTGGTTGATGGAAGAAACATCTTACAAAAACTCTCCAGATTATTGACTTTTTAAAGTTTTTCTAGGAAACGTTCTAGATGAATGCTTATTAGCCTTTGTCAGTATGTAAGTTTGCAAAGTGTCTCTGTGGCGCAATCGGTTAGTGTGTTTGGTTATTAATCAAAGGGTTGGTGGTTCAATACCACCCAGGGATGTAATTGACCTTGTTATCAGATTTTGGTGATCTTTAAGTAGACAAGTCAAAATTTCAAACCCCCTCTTATGGTGTAGGGTACCTGGCCTTCTCTGATGTAATCAGAGTTAGATTTGATTAAGTGATTTTATAAAAAAACAGCTAGGAAGCACAATTTAGCAGTGGGTTGCAGAGAAAAAGAAATATGCTGGCAGAAAAATCCAATTGAGTGATTAAACAGCTCTTCATTTTCTGGCTTTATTTTTATGCTAACTAATTTGTTCTCTGAAAAGTGTCCACAAAGCCAAGTGTCTGATTAACATCTTTGTAGGGATGGTTTTTAACCTATTACTAAATTAAACTTGCTTCATTGGAAAGGCAGCAAGATGCATCCTCATTTCAATATCTACGGAAATAATACAGGTTGACACCAGGAAACATTAACGCCACTGCATCTTTGCTGTTTTCTCATGTGGAAGTCTGTTTAATGTGAAAACAAGGTGATATCTAATTAGCACACAGGTAAGGAATTAAGAAAATCTTTATTTAAGGGTGAAGATGTTTCTCACAAAATCGTTGCCCCAATGCATCATTGAAATTCAAGCTGGAAAGATGATTTTAATATATCACTTGTACATTTTGTATTGCTCTTCTGGTGACAATGTAGTTTGTTTTTGTCAATTACCATTATAATAATAGGGTAAAGAAAATTAAGTGGATTTTTGAAAGAAAACAATACTGTCAATATACTATTAAAACAAATTAAAATGGTAAAAGTTATTGTACTTTAAGTAAAAATAAAAGAGCAAAAATATCAATCCCAGTTTTGGATTACTTTAATTAACAATAAAAAATGCATATAGCAGAGGATAGTTTCATTCTGCCTACCTCTGGGTTATGGGCCCAGCATGTTTCCAATGCAGTACTCTGCTGCACATGTAAGTGCAAGAGATCCTGAAGCACTCACTCATCATGGGAAAGTACCAATGTGTTTCTTCGTTGGTTGATGGAAGAAACATCTTACAAAAACTCTCCAGATTATTGACTTTTTAAAGTTTTTCTAGGAAACATTCTAGATGAATGCTTATTAGCCTTTGTCAGTAAGTACTTTTGCAAAGTGTCGCTGTGGCGCAATCAGTTAGTGTGTACGGCTATTAACCAAAAGGTTGGTGGTTCAATCCCACCCAGGGACGTAATTGACCTTGTTATCAGATTTTGTTGATCTTTAAGTAGACAAGTCAAAATTTCGAAAACCCCTGTTATGGTGTAGGGTACCTGGCCTTCTCTGATGTAATCAGAGTTAGATTTGATTCAGTGATTTTATAAAAACAGCTAGGAAGCACAATTTAGCAGTGGGTTGCAGAGAAAAAGAAATATGCTGGCAAAAAAATCCAATTGAGTGATTAAACAGCTCTTCATTTTCTGGCTTTATTTTTATGCTAACAAATTTGTTCTCTGAAAAGTGTCCACAAAGCCAAGTATCTAATTAACATCTTTGTAGGGATGGTTTTTCACCTATTACTAAATTAAACTTGCTTCATTGGAAAGGCAGCAAGATGCATCCTCATTTCAATATCTACTGAAATAATACAGGTTGACACCAGGAAACATTAACGCCACTGCATCCTTGCTGCTTTCTCATGTGGAAGTCTGTTTAATGTGAAAACAAGGTGATATCTAATTAGCACACAGGTAAGGAATTAAGAAAATCTTTATTTAAGGGTGAAGATGTTTCTCACAAAATCGTTGCCCCAATGCATCATTGAAATTCAAGCTGGAAAGATGATTTTAATATATCACTTGTACATTTTGTATTGCTCTTCTGGTGACAATGTAGTTTGCTTTTGTCAATTACCATTTTAATAATCGGGTAAAGAAAATTAATTGGATTTTTGAAAGAAAACAATACTGTCAATATACTATTAAAACAAATTAAAATGGTAAAAGTTAATGTACTTTAAGTAAAAATAAAAGAGCAAAAATATCAATCCCAGTTTTGGATTACTTTAATTAACAAAAAAAAATGCATATAGCAGAGGATAGTTTCAATCTGCCTACCTCTGGGTTATGGACCCAGCATGCTTCCATTACAGTACTCTGCTGCACATGTAAGTGCAAGAGATCCTGAAGCACTCACTCATCATGGGAAAGTACCAATGTGTTTCTTCATTGGTTGATGGAAGAAACATCTTACAAAAACTCTCCACATTATTGACTTTTTAAAATGTTTCTAGGAATCGTTCTAGATGAATGCTTATTAGCCTTTGTCAGTAAGTACTTTTGCAAAGTGTCACTGTGGCGCAATCAGTTAGTGTGTAAGGCTATTAACCAAAAGGTTGGTGGTTCAATCCCACCCAGGGACTTAATTGACCTTGTTATCAGATTTTGGTGATCTTTAAGTAGACAAGTCAAAATTTCAAACCCCCTGTTATGGTGTAGGGTACCTGGCCTTCTCTGATGTAGTTAGATTTGATTCAGTGATTTTATAAAAACAGCTAGGAAGCACAATTTAGCAGTGGGTTGCAGAGAAAAAGAAATATGCTGGCAGAAAAATCCAATTGAGTGATTAAACAGCTCTTCATTTTCTGGCTTTATTTTTATGCTAACTAATTTGTTCTCTGAAAAGTGTCCACAAAGCCAAGTATCTGATTAACATATTTGTAGGGATGGTTTTTCATCTATTACTAAATTAAACTTGCTTCATTGGAAAGGCAGCAAGATGCATCCTCATTTCAATATCTACTGAAATAGTACAGGTTGACACCAGGAAACATTAACGCCACTGCATCCTTGCTGCTTTCTCATGTGGAAGTCTGTTTAATGTGAAAACAAGGTGATATCTAATTAGCACACAGGTAAGGAATTAAGAAAATCTTTATTTAAGGGTGAAGATGTTTCTCACATAATCGTTGCCCCAATGCATCATTGAAATTCAAGCTGGAAAGATGATTTTAATGTATCACTTGTACATTTTGTATTGCTCTTCTGGTGACAATGTAGTTTGTTTTTGTCAATTACCATTTTAATAATCGGGTAAAGAAAATTAATTGGATTTTTTAAAGAAAAAATACTGTCAATATACTATTAAAACAAATTAAAATGGTAAAAGTTATTGTACTTTAAGTAAAAATAAAAGCTAAAATATCAATCCCAGTTTTGGATTACTTTTATGAACAAAAAAAAATGCATATAGCAAAGGATAGTTTCAATCTGCCTACCTCTGGGTTATGGGCCCAGCATGCTTCCATTGCAGTACTCTGCTGCACATGTAAGTGCAAGAGATCCTGAAGCACTCACTCATCATGCGAAAGTACCAATGTGTTTCTTCGTTGGTTGCTGGAAGAAACATCTTACAAAAACTCTCCAGATTATTGACTTTTTAAAGTTTTTTTAGGAAACGTTCTAGATGAATGCTTATTAGTCTTTGTCAGTATGTACTTTTTGCAAAGTGTCTCTGTGGCGCAATTGGTTAGTGTGTTCAGCTATTAATCAAAAAGTTGGTGGTTCAATCCCACCCAGGGACATAATTGACCTTGTGATCAGATTTTGGTGATATTTAAGTAGACAAGTCAAAATTGCAAACCCCCTCTTATGGTGTAGGGTACCTGGCCTTCTCTGATGTAATCAGAGTTAGATTTGATTAAGTGATTTTATAAAAAAAACAGCTAGGAAGCACAATTTAGCAGTGGGTTGCAGAGAAAAAGAAAAATGCTGGCAGAAAAATCCAATTGAGTGATTAAACAGCTCTTCATTTTCTGGCTTTATTTTTATGATAACAAATTTGTTCTCTGAAAAGTGTCCACAAAGCCAAGTATCTGATTAACATTTTTGTAGGGATGGTTTTTCACCTATTACTAAATTAAACTTGCTTCATTGGAAAGGCAGCAAGATGCATCCTCATTTCAATATCTACGGAAATAATACAGGTTGACACCAGGAAACATTAACGCCACTGCATCTTTGCTGTTTTCTCATGTGGAAGTCTGTTTAATGTGAAAACAAGGTGATATCTAATTAGCACACAGGTAAGGAATTAAGAAAATCTTTATTTAAGGGTGAAGATGTTTCTCACAAAATCGTTGCCCCAATGCATCATTGAAATTCAAGCTGGAAAGATGATTTTAATATATCACTTGTACATTTTGTATTGCTCTTCTGGTGACAATGTAGTTTGTTTTTGTCAATTACCATTTTAAAAATCGGGTAAAGAAAATTAATTGGATTTTTGAAAGAAAACAATACTGTCAATATACTATTAAAACAAATTAAAATGGTAAAAGTTATTGTACTTTAAGTAAAAATAAAAGCTAAAATATCAATCCCAGTTTTGGATTACTTTAATGAACAAAAAAAAAATGCATATAGCAAAGGATAGTTTCAATCTGCCTACCTCTGGGTTATGGGCCCAGCATGCTTCCAGTGCAGTACTCTGCTGCACATGTAAGTGCAAGAGATCCTGAAGCACTCACTCATCATGCGAAAGTACCAATGTGTTTCTTCATTGGTTGCTGGAAGAAACATCTTACAAAAACTCTCCAGATTATTGACTTTTTAAAGTTTTTCTAGGAAACGTTCTAGATGAATGCTTATTAGTCTTTGTCAGTATGTACTTTTTGCAAAGTGTCTCTGTGGCGCAATCGGTTAGTGTGTTCAGCTATTAATCAGAAGGTTGGTGGTTCAATCCCACCCAGGGACGTAATTGACCTTGTGATCAGATTTTGGTAATATTTAAGTAGACAAGTCAAAATTGCAAAACCCCTCTTATGGTGTAGGGTACCTGGCCTTCTCTGATGTAATCAGAGTTAGATTTGATTAAGTGATTTTATAAAAAAAACAGCTAGGAAGCACAATTTAGCAGTGGGTTGCAGAGAAAAAGAAAAATGCTGGCAGAAAAATCCAATTGAGTGATTAAACAGCTCTTCATTTTCTGGCTTTATTTTTATGATAACAAATTTGTTCTCTGAAAAGTGTCCACAAAGCCAAGTATCTGATTAACATCTTTGTAGGGATGGTTTTTCACCTATTACTAAATTAAACTTGCTTCATTGGAAAGGCAGCAAGATGCATCCTCATTTCAATATCTACGGAAATAATACAGGTTGACACCAGGAAACATTAACGCCACTGCATCTTTGCTGTTTTCTCATGTGGAAGTCTGTTTAATGTGAAAACAAAGTGATATCTAATTAGCACACAGGTAAGGAATTAAGAAAATCTTTATTTAAGGGTGAAGATGTTTCTCACAAAATCGTTGCCCCAATGCATCATTGAAATTCAAGCTGGAAAGATGATTTTAATATATCACTTGTACATTTTGTATTGCTCTTCTGGTGACAATGTAGTTTGTTTTTGTCAATTACCATTTTAATAATCGGGTAAAGAAAAGTAATTGGATTTTTGAAAGAAAACAATACTGTCAATATACTATTAAAACAAATTAAAATGGTAAAAGTTATTGTACTTTAAGTAAAAATAAAAGAGCAAAAATATCAATCCCAGTTTTGGATTACTTTAATTAACAAAAAAAAATGCATATAGCAGAGGATAGTTTCAATCTGCCTACCTCTGGGTTATGGACCCAGCATGCTTTCATAACAGTACTCTGCTGCACATGTAAGTGCAAGAGATCCTGAAGCACTCACTCATCATGGGAAAGTACCAATGTGTTTCTTCATTGGTTGATGGAAGAAACATCTTACAAAAACTCTCCAGATTATTGACTATTTAAAGTTTTTATAGGAAACGTTCTAGATGAATGCTTATTAGCCTTTGTCAGTATGCACTTTTGCAAAGTGTCGCTGTGGCGCAATCAGTTAGTGTGTACAGCTATTAACCAAAAGGTTGGTGGTTCAATCCCACCCAGGGACATAATTGACCTTGTTATCAGATTTTGTTGATCTTTAAGTAGACAAGTCAAAATTTCGAAAACCCCTGTTATGGTGTAGGGTACCTGGCCTTCTCTGATGTAATCAGAGTTAGATTTGATTCAGTGATTTTATAAAAACAGCTAGGAAGCACAATTTAGCAGTGGGTTGCAGAGAAAAAGAAATATGCTATCAAAAAAATCCAATTGAGTGATTAAACAGCTCTTCATTTTCTGGCTTTATTTTTATGCTAACAAATTTGTTCTCTGAAAAGTGTCCACAAAGCCAAGTCTCTGATTAACACCTTTGTAGGGATGGTTTTTCACCTATTACTAAATTAAACTTGCTTCATTGGAAAGGCAGCAAGATGCATCCTCATTTCAATATCTACTGAAATAATAAAGGTTGACACCAGGAAACATTAACGCCACTGCATCCTTGCTGCTTTCTCATGTGGAAGTCTGTTTAATGTGAAAACAAGGTGATATCTAATTAGCACACAGGTAAGGAATTAAGAAAATATTTATTTAAGGGTGAAGATGTTTCTCACAAAATCGTTGCCCCAATGCATCATTGAAATTCAAGCTGGAAAGATGATTTTAATATATCACTTGTACATTTTGTATTGCTCTTCTGGTGACAATGTAGTTTGTTTTTGTCAGTTACCATTTTAATAATCGGGTAAAGAAAATTAATTGGATTTTTGAAAGAAAACAATACTGTCAATATACTATTAAAACAAATTAAAATGGTAAAAGTTATTGTACTTTAAGTAAAAATAAAAGCTAAAATATCAATCCCAGTTTTGGATTACTTTAATGAACAAAAAAAAATGCATATAGCAGAGGATAGTTTCAATCTGCCTACCTCTGGGTTATGGACCCAGCATGCTTCCATTACAGTACTCTGCTGCACATGTAAGTGCAAGAGATCCTGAAGCACTCACTCATCATGGGAAAGTACCAATGTGTTTCTTCATTGGTTGATGGAAGAAACATCTTACAAAAACTCTCCACATTATTGACTTTTTAAAATGTTTCTAGGAATCGTTCTAGATGAATGCTTATTAGCCTTTGTCAGTAAGTACTTTTGCAAAGTGTCGCTGTGGCGCAATCAGTTAGTGTGTAAGGCTATTAACCAAAAGGTTGGTGGTTCAATCCCACCCAGGGACTTAATTGACCTTGTTATCAGATTTTGGTGATCTTTAAGCAGACAAGTCAAAATTTCAAACCCCCTGTTATGGTGTAGGGTACCTGGCCTTCTCTGATGTAATCAGAGTTAGATTTGATTCAGTGATTTTATAAAAACAGCTAGGAAGCACAATTTAGCAGTGGGTTGCAGAGAAAAAGAAATATGCTGGCAGAAAAATCCAATTGAGTGATTAAACAGCTCTTCATTTTCTGGCTTTATTTTTATGCTAACTAATTTGTTCTCTGAAAAGTGTCCACAAAGCCAAGTATCTGATTAACATATTTGTAGGGATGGTTTTTCACCTATTACTAAATTAAACTTGCTTCATTGGAAAGGCAGCAAGATGCATCCTCATTTCAATATCTACTGAAATAATACAGGTTGACACCAGGAAACATTAACGCCACTGCATCCTTGCTGCTTTCTCATGTGGAAGTCTGTTTAATGTGAAAACAAGGTGATATCTAATTAGCACACAGGTAAGGAATTAAGAAAATCTTTATTTAAGGGTGAAGATGTTTCTCACAAAATCATTGCCCCAATGCATCATTGAAATTCAAGCTGGAAAGATGATTTTAATATATCACTTGTACATTTTGTATTGCTCTTCTGGTGACAATGTAGTTTGTTTTTGTCAATTACCATTTTAATAATAGGGTAAAGAAAATTAAGTGGATTTTTGAAAGAAAACAATACTGTCAATATACTATTAAAACAAATTAAAATGGTAAAAGTTATTGTACTTTAAGTAAAAATAAAAGCTAAAATATCAATCCCAGTTTTGGATTACTTTAATGAACAAAAAAAAAATGCATATAGCAAAGGATAGTTTCAATCTGCCTACCTCTGGGTTATGGGCCCAGCATGCTTCCATTGCAGTACTCTGCTGCACATGTAAGTGCAAGAGATCCTGAAGCCCTCACTCATCATGCGAAAGTACCAATGTGTTTCTTCATTGGTTGCTAGAAAAAACATCTTACAAAAACTCTCCAGATTATTGACTTTTTAAAGTTTTTCTAGGAAACGTTCTAGATGAATGCTTATTAGTCTTTGTCAGTATATTCTTTTTGCAAAGTGTCTCTGTGGCGCAATCGGTTAGTGTGTTCAGCTATTAATCAAAAGGTTGGTGGTTCAATCCCACCCAGGGACGTAATTGACCTTGTGATCAGATTTTGGTGATATTTAAGTAGACAAGTCAAAATTGCAAACCCCCTCTTATGGTGTAGGGTACCTGGCCTTCTCTGATGTAATCAGAGTTAGATTTGATTAAGTGATTTTATAAAAAAACAGCTAGGAAGCACAATTTAGCAGTGGGTTGCAGAGAAAAAGAAAAATGCTGGCAGAAAAATACAATTGAGTGATTAAACAGCTCTTCATTTTCTGGCTTTATTTTTATGATAACAAATTTGTTCTCTGAAAAGTGTCCACAAAGCCAAGTCTCTGATTAACACCTTTGTAGGGATGGTTTTTCACCTATTACTAAATTAAACTTGCTTCATTGGAAAGGCAGCAAGATGCATCCTCATTTCAATATCTACTGAAATAATACAGGTTGACACCAGGAAACATTAACGCCACTGCATCCTTGCTGCTTTCTCATGTGGAAGTCTGTTTAATGTGAAAACAAGGTGATATCTAATTAGCACACAGGTAAGGAATTAAGAAAATCTTTATTTAAGGGTGAAGATGTTTCTCACAAAATTGTTGCCCCAATGCATCATTGAAATTCAAGCTGGAAAGATGATTTTAATATATCACTTGTACATTTTGTATTGCTCTTCTGGTGACAATGTAGTTTGTTTTTGTCAGTTACCATTTTAATAATCGGGTAAAGAAAATTAAGTGGATTTTTGAAAGAAAACAATACTGTCAATATACTATTAAAACAAATTAAAATGGTAAAAGTTATTGTACTTTAAGTAAAAATAAAAGCTAAAATATCAATCCCAGTTTTGGATTACTTTAATGAACAAAAAAAAAATGCATATAGCAAAGGATAGTTTCAATCTGCCTACCTCTGGGTTATGGGCCCAGCATGCTTCCATTGCAGTACTCTGCTGCACATGTAAGTGCAAGAGATCCTGAAGCACTCACTCATCATGCGAAAGTACCAATGTGTTTCTTCATTGGTTGCTGGAAGAAACATCTTACAAAAACTCTCCAGATTATTGACTTTTTAAAGTTTTTCTAGGAAACGTTCTAGATGAATGCTTATTAGTCTTTGTCAGTATATTCTTTTTGCAAAGTGTCTCTGTGGCGCAATCGGTTAGTGTGTTCAGCTATTAATCAAAAGGTTGGTGGTTCAATCCCACCCAGGGACGTAATTGACCTTGTGATCAGATTTTGGTGATATTTAAGTAGACAAGTCAAAATTTCAAAAACCCCTATTATGGTGTAGGGTACCTGGCCTTCTCTGATGTAATCAGAGTTAGATTTGATTCAGTGATTTTATAAAAACAGCTAGGAAGCACAATTTAGCAGTGGTTTGCAAAGAAAAAGAAATATGCTGGCAAAAAAATCCAATTGAGTGATTAAACAGCTCTTCATTTTCTGGCTTTATTTTTATGCTAACAAATTTGTTCTCTGAAAAGTGTCCACAAAGCCAAGTATCTGATTAACATCTTTGTAGGGATGGTTTTTCACCTATTACTAAATTAAACTTGCTTCATTGGAAAGGCAGCAAGATGCATCCTCATTTCAATATCTACTGAAATAATACAGGTTGACACCAGGAAACATTAACGCCACTGCATCCTTGCTGCTTTCTCATGTGGAAGTCTGTTTAATGTGAAAACAAGGTGATATCTAATTAGCACACAGGTAAGGAATTAAGAAAATCTTTATTTAAGGGTGAAGATGTTTCTCACAAAATCGTTGCCCCAATGCATCATTGAAATTCAAGCTGGAAAGATGATTTTAATATATCACTTGTACATTTTGTATTGCTCTTCTGGTGACAATGTAGTTTGTTTTTGTCAATTACCATTTTAATAATAGGGTAAAGAAAATTAAGTGGATTTTTGAAAGAAAACAATACTGTCAATATACTATTAAAACAAATTAAAATGGTAAAAGTTATTGTACTTTAAGTAAAAATAAAAGAGCAAAAATATCAATCCCAGTTTTGGATTACTTTAATTAACAAAAAAAAATGCATATAGCAGAGGATAGTTTCAATCTGCCTACCTCTGGGTTATGGGCCCAGCATGCTTCCATTGCAGTACTCTGCTGCACATGTAAGTGCAAGAGATCCTGAAGCACTCACTCATCATGGGAAAGTACCAATGCGTTTCTTCATTGGTTGATGGAAGAAACATCTTACAAAATCTCTCCAGATTATTGACTTTTTAAAGTTTTCTAGGAATTGTTCTAGATGAATGCTTATTAGCCTTTGTCAGTATGTACGTTTGCAAAGTGTCTCTGTGGTGCAATCGGTTAGTGTGTTTGGTTATTAACCAAAGGGTTGGTGGTTCAATCCCACCCAGGGATGTTATTGACCTTGTCATCAGATTTTGGTGATCTTTAAGTAGACAAGTCAAAATTTCAAACCCCGTCTTATGGTGTAGGGTACCTGGCCTACTCTGATGTAATCAGAGTTAGATTTGATTAAGTGATTTTATCAAAAAACAGCTAGGAAGCACAATTTAGCAGTGGGTTGCAGAGAAAATGAAATATGCTGGCAGAAAAATCCAATTGAGTGATTAAACAGCTCTTCATTTTCTGGCTTTATTTTTATGCTAACAAATTTGTTCTCTGAAAAGTGTCCACAAAGCCAAGTATCGGATTAACATCTTTGTAGGGATGGTTTTTCACCTATTACTAAATTAAACTTGCTTCATTGGAAAGGCAGCAAGATGCATCCTCATTTCAATATCTACTGAAATAATACAGGTTGACACCAGGAAACATTAACGCCACTGCATCCTTGCTGCTTTCTCATGTGGAAGTCTGTTTAATGTGAAAACAAGGTGATATCTAATTAGCACACAGGTAAGGAATTAAGAAAATCTTTATTTAAGGGTGAAGATGTTTCTCACAAAATCGTTGCCCCAATGCATCATTGAAATTCAAGCTGGAAAGATGATTTTAATATATCACTTGTACATTTTGTATTGCTCTTCTGGTGACAATGTAGTTTGTTTTTGTCAATTACCATTTTAATAATCGGGTAAAGAAAATTAAGTGGATTTTTGAAAGAAAACAATACTGTCAATATACTATTAAAACATATTAAAATGGTAAAAGTTATTGTACTTTAAGTAAAAATAAAAGAGAAAAAATATCAATCCCAGTTTTGGATTACTTTAATTAACAAAAAAAAATGCATATAGCAGAGGATAGTTTCAATCTGCCTACCTCTGGGTTATGAACCCAGCATGCTTTCATTACAGTACTCTGCTGCACATGTAAGTGCAAGAGATCTTGAAGCACTCACTCATCATGGGAAAGTAACAATGTGTTTCTTCGTTGGTTGATGGAAGAAACATCTTACAAAAACTCTCCAGATTATTGACTTTTAAAAGTTTTTCTAGGAAACGTTCTAGATGAATGCTTATTAGCCTTTGTCAGTATGGACTTTTGCAAAGTGTCTCTGTGGCGCAATTGGTTAGTGTGATTGGTTATTAACCAAAGGGTTGGTGGTTCAATCCCACCCAGGGATGTAATTGACCTTGTTATCAGATTTTGGTGATCTTTAAGTAGACAAGTCAAAATTTCAAAAACCCCTGTTATGGTGTAGGGTACCTGGCCTTCTCTGATGTAATCAGAGTTAGATTTGATTCAGTGATTTTATAAAAACAGCTAGGAAGCACAATTTAGCAGTGGTTTGCAGAGAAAAAGAAATATGCTGGCAAAAAAATCCAATTGAGTGATTAAACAGCTCTTCATTTTCTGGCTTTATTTTTATGCTAACAAATTTGTTCTCTGAAAAGTGTCCACAAAGCCAAGTATCTGATTAACATCTTTGTAGGGATGGTTTTTCACCTATTACTAAATTAAACTTGCTTCATTGGAAAGGCAGCAAGATGCATCCTCATTTCAATATCTACTGAAATAATACAGGTTGACACCAGGAAACATTAACGCCACTGCATCCTTGCCGATGATAACCTCAAGTTGGGTCATTCGGTGCTGCAGAGTCGTACGCACTCTTCCACCCGTTCAAGAGCTTTGGTATAACCCCATGGTTCTTAATGTGACCCCAGCATCCTCTAGGTCGTATGAGAAAATAGGATTTTAATACCTACCGGTAAATCCTTTTCTCTTAGTCTGTAGAGGATGCTGGGCACCCGTCCCAGTCCATACTGTGTCTGCAGTTATTACTTGTGGTTATACACATGTTGTGTTATGGTTCTGGTCAGCTTTTTGCTGCAATTGTTCATGCCGTTGGCTTGTGTTCTGTTGAATGCCACGTTCTGCGGCATGCTTAAGGTGTGAGCTGGTAAGATGCTCACCTTAGTTTAACAATAAATCCTTTCCTCGAAATGTCCGTCTCCCTGGGCACAGTTCCTATAACTGGAGTCTGGAGGAGGGGCATAGAGGGAGGAGCCAGTTCACACCCTTTGATAGTCTTAAAGTGCCCATGTCTCTTGCGGATCCCGTCTATACCCCATGGTTCTTAATGTGACCCCAGCATCCTCTACGGACTAAGAGAAAAGGATGCCCTTGCGCACTATCCTGACTTCTCCTCCCGTCTGCTTACTTTGTGCCTTCCAACGCACAATGCGAACTACAGGTGGTGCTGCAGGGCCCACACCCTTTTACTTGCCTTACAGAACAGCTCTGGAGCTGTTACAGTGCCCAGCTGCTGCAAGAAATCAGCTTGAATGCTTCAGGGGATGGGGCATGGCCAACATGAGCCCCACACCAAAGGAGGGTGTGGGTGTTTAATGAGAACTAGGGGTCATCCAAGCACTGCAAAAGGCCGCCATGCCCTGCACGCCCCTTTTCTCTTTTCATATGCAGATGAGGGTTCCAGCCAACTTTGGCCCACTGCTTGGATAACATCACTGTATGCAAATCCGTCTGCTGCAGACCTTCCCCCAGGAATGCTTGTACTTGATGTTGCATATGGTTTGATATTTGATGGTGCTTCAGTATTAGGCAGCCTTCCGCCCTCCCATGTTCATCTGAAAAGATG
Organism: Pseudophryne corroboree; assembly: GCF_028390025.1. Classification (NCBI taxonomy): domain Eukaryota; kingdom Metazoa; phylum Chordata; class Amphibia; order Anura; family Myobatrachidae; genus Pseudophryne; species Pseudophryne corroboree. The sequence goes on from NW_026970503.1 coordinate 43,070, forward strand.
TGGTCTCCCTGCAGTTGTTGTCCCCAGACGAGAGTTCCCTTGTGCTTCCTCAGTTGAATCTCCTTAACTTGACGGGGGAGGGGCTGCCCGAGCAGCCACCCTCCCCAGCCCTATCCCAACTCATACTTATTTTGCATATGAGATCTCTTGATCATGAAGATTGTTCTCACAGGGTGAGGTTCATCCATTATATTTTAAAATAGGAAGGTACAAATTACATATTTGAATTGCATTTATGTGCTTGATTCAAATGTCCCCCCCCCCTTCCATTCTCAATTGTGCCCGTCAGCAGCTATTCTAAGGTTGCTGCCAATGGGTGTGACACATTAATTTCTTCTGTGGGGTACACTGGACTCCACAAGGATTCACATTGGGGTGTAGAGTAGGATCTTGATCTGAGGCACCAACCGGCTCAAAGCTTTTGACTGTTCCCAAGATGCTCAGTGCATTCTCCTCTATAACCCCGCTTCCATGAACAGGGAGCTCAGTTTGTAGTTGGTGCCTTCAGTAGCAGGCCACTTAACAGGGGCCTGCCTCAGGCAGCCTATTCTTAGCTATAAATTTTGACAAGAAAAGAAGAACTTGTTTTATGAGAATCTACAAGGGCTGCAGCAGGCTAGGTCTAATAGACATCTTTACTGCAGCTTCATCACTCCCAGCGGCGCTGTATACTCCCATGCCCTGGTTGCTGGGTCACTGCAGCGGAGGCTCCGGTTTCATCCTAAGGTCAGTCACACACACACCACCCTTCCGGATCACGAGGCCGCTGATGAAGGGGAGCGTGGCCGTAGGGGGTGGACCGTGTGCGCACTGGCGTGGACACTGATTACTGGGCAGCCGCTCCACTAGCCACCAGGTACAGTTAAGGAGCACAGGTCTGGGGGTTTTTCTCCTATATTAACCCAATTTTGCACTGCCCGCAGCGCATTGTGATAGGTAATAGGGCCTGATTCAGGTTGGATTGCAATCACAATAAGCGATCCAACTGCAAAAATTGCTAAGAGCATACGCATGTGCCTGCATTTTCTGTGGCACCCCGCAGAGAATGCGATCGCCTCTGCCTGTCAATCGGGGCGGGGGGGGGGGATAGGTGGGTCAGCAACACTCCATTTCCAAGTCAGGGATGGAGCGGTGCGGGGGCAAGGCTTCAAAATGGGGTCTGCAACGGAGGAGACACAGGGGGCGTGGTCACAGCGGCTGTATGACATCACATTCAGCCGCTGTGATCACAAAAATGGTGGCGGCTTCCTGCGCGCACATACAGTCTGCACCAGCAGGAGGCTACATCATTTTTTATGATCACGCTGAACTGCAGTGCGACTGCAATTACAGCATGGACAAGAAGGGAGGCGTCATGCTGGGTGGCCATGCCCTTTCACTGTGCAGGAGCCAGCACCGCTCACTCACTAGTCCCCGGGTGCAGCCCCCAACCCCCGGGACACCCGGAGCAACAAAATGTAGATTCAGGCCACCAGGCCACGCCCCTACCTATGAAACCATGCCTCCTTTTTACCATTGCGCTGCTTATCTGCGCGCACTGCATTACAATCTCCCTCGCCACCTCTCTGGGTGTCACCAGTGATAGTGACACCTCTGCCATGCTTGTAGCAGCTGGTCCTAAGATCTACGCCTCAAGCCCTGAGTGTTTGCCCTTGTGACTTGTTGATCATCATAGCGAAGCAGATGCTTACAGAAAACTGCAGGGGCTTAGATTGAAAATAAAAAAATTGATAGGTATAAGGTAGAGAGGAGCGGGTTCGGTTCTCCGAGAACCGAATTCCCCACGAACTCCACGTTGTTTACACTGGTCCGAGGCAGGCTCGGTTGTTCCCGCCTGACTCGGAAAACCTGAAAAAGGGAAAATGTCATCATCCCGCTGTCGGATTCTCGCGAGATTCGGATTCCATATAAAGAGCTGCGCGTTGCCGCCATTTTTACTCGTGCATTGAAGATAGAGCGGAATGGACGTGGCTATGTTCTCTCAGTGGAAATCTCAATATCAGTGCTCAGTATCAGTGGTTACTTATTGCTGCTCAGTAATACTAGTAGTGTGTCTCTCCTGCTCAGTGTCAGTTCTCAGTAGTATCCTCATCAGTGCTCAGTATCACTGCTCATTGTCTTGTGCTGCATTGTGGTGCTCAGCATACTACAGTACATTACTAATAGTCCAGTGCTGCATCTTGCTGCTCAGTGTCAGTTCTAGTATCCTCATCAGTGCTCACTATCACTGTTCATTGCATTTTGGTTTTCTGTATACTACAGTAACATAGTAATATAGTAACATATAGTAACATAGTTTTTGAGGTTGAATAGAGGCAAATTGCCCATCGTGTTCAACCTGTTTTAAGTTGTGATGATTCTACATACTTGCTGAATAATGTTTTATGACTAGTTAGCTACTATAACTCATGTTACCCCCGGATTAACCATGTTGATATTTTAAGTATTATAACCTTGGATAGCTTTTTCATTCAGAAATGTATCCATTCCTTTTTTAAATCCAATTACAGAGTCCACCATTACCACCTTCCCTGGCAGGGAATTCCACATCCTGATTGCCCTAACAGTGAAGATCATAGTATCTCACCTGGCAGGTAAGTAGGAGTTGGGCTAGAGCTGTGGAGGATTGCTGCTCGGGCACCCCCTGTCAAGTGAAGGAGATCCAACTGAGGCAGCACAAGGGAACTCTCGAAAGAAGAACAAGGCTAGAGGAAGATCTGAGACAAAGAAATCTGACTTTTACCAGAGCTGACCAGAGGAAAGCACAAACACAGTCCCCCACTACCACAAATAATGCAGTCGAGTTTCCCACATTTGGGGAAATCACAGGGGTCAGCATACCCAGAATGCAATGAATGAACCTCACCCTGGGAGAACAATCTTCATGACCATGGTATCTCCTATGCAAAATAAGTATGATTTGGGATAGGGCTGGGGAGGGCCGCTGCTCAGGCACATCTCTGTCAAGTAAAGGAGATTCAACTGAGGCAGCACAAGGGAACTCTCATCTGGGGACAACAACTGCAGGGAGAACACATATTTTCAGATGAAAATCTTGGTCATGCTCTGGTTTCTCTTCAGAACGAACAAATCTTTCGCCTTTTACTAAAGATTTCCGTGGAGAGGAGCAAAACTGAGTTTTACCTCAATTTTTGCATGCCCCATCTTTTTGGGGTTTCTTTTATCGGTTTAAAGATAGAATGAGTGTGCTTTAATGAAAGCTCATTTGCATAGAAATGACAGTAAATGTTTGTTTCTTTTCAAACAGAACTTTCTTGACCATGCTACTTGCTTGAAAGATCTGGGAGCACATGGAATACAGTACAAACCATGCTTATAGCAAGGAGAAGCCAGGTGAGAAATCTGCTTTCTTTCAAATTGGGCGCTCACTTTGATCTGAATGAGGACTGCTGGCATGGCACTCAGGCGACAGGTGGAATCTTGGTCATGCTCTGGTTTCTCTTCAGAACTAACAAATATTTCGCCTTTTATTAAAGATTTCCGTGGAGAGGAGCAAAACTGAGTTTTATCTCAATTTTTGCATGCCCCATATTATTGGGGTTTCTTTTATCAGTTTAAAGACAGAACGAGTGTGCTTTCTTGTTAGCTTTAATGTAAGTTTATTTGTATAACAATGACAGTAAATGTCTGTTTCTTTTCAAGCAGAACTTTCTTGACCATACTAATTGCTTGAAAGATCTGGGAGCACATGGAAAAGAGTACAAACCATGCTTATAGCAAGGGGAAGCCTGGTGAGAAATCTGCTTTCTTTCTTTCAAATTGGGTGCTCACTTTGAGCTGAATGAGGACTGCTGGCATCAGGGCCGGCTCTAGGCATGTTCGAATAGAGCGGCCGCGCAGGGCGCCACCCTTAATGGGCGCCACGCGCTGGCGCCGCCATATTCGATGCTGGAGCCGGCCCTGTGTGTGTGCTGCTGCAGCATTTGGCGGTCGCGCTGTGTATGCGCGCTGCGCGGCGCCGGTATCTAACGTCAGACGCCGGCGCCGCGCATAGCCCGCCTGCACAAGTGGCCGCCCACCCGCCCGCCAGCCCGGACCCAGGCTCAGGCTCACTCGCCCGGCCTCCCGCCCGCCAGCGCTCCCACACAGGCGGACAGCAGTACTCCTCCCCAGCGCCGCAGGTATTTTTTTTTTTTTGGGGGGGGGGGAGATCCGCACTGTGGGGGCATTTCTGGCACACAGGGGGCATTTTTGGTTATGTGGGGGCATTTCTGGCACTGTGGGGGCATTTCTGGCTCTGTGGGGGGCATTTCTGGCACTGTGGGGGCATTTCTGGCACTGTGGGGGCATTGCATATCTGGCTCTGTGGGGGCATATTTGGCACTGTGGGGACATATCAGGCACTGTGGGGACATTTCTGGCACTGTGGGGGCATTTCTGGCACTGTGTGGGCATTTCTGGCACTGTGGGGGCATTTCTGGCACTGTGGGGGCATTTATCTGGCTCTGTGGGGGCATTTATCTGGCTCTGTGGGGGCATTTATCTGGCTCTGTGGGGGCATTTATCTGGCACTGTGGGGGCATTTCTGGCACTGTGGGGGCATTTCTGGCACTGTGGGGACATATCAGGCACTGTGGGGGCATATCTGGCACTGTGGGGGCATATCTGGCACTGTGGGGGCATATCTGGCACTGTGGGGGCATTTCTGGCACTGTGGGGGCATTTCTGGCACTGTGGGGGCATTTATCTGGCTCTGTGGGGGCATTTATCTGGCACTGTGGGGGCATTTATCTGGCACTGGGGGCATTTATCTGGCACTGTGGGGGCATTTCTGGCACCGTGGGGGCATATCTGGCACTGTGGGGGCATATCTGGCACTGTGGGGACATATCTGGCACTGTGGGGGCATTTATCTGGCTCTGTGGGGGCATTTATGTATCAGGCACCGTGGGGGCATTTATGTATCAGGCACCGTGGGGGCATTTATGTATCATGCACCGTGGGGGCATTTATGTATCATGCACCGTGGGGGCATTTATGTATCAGGCACCGTGGGGACATTTATGTATCTGGCACCGTGGGGGCATTTATGTATCTGGCACCGTGGGGGCATTTATGTATCTGGCACCGTGGGGGCATTTATGTATCAGGCACCGTGGGGGCATTTATGTATCTGGCACCGTGGGGGCATTTATGTATCTGGCACCGTGGGGGCATTTATGTATCTGGCACCGTGGGGGCATTTCTTGCACTGTGGGGGCATTTCTTGCACTGTGGGGACATTTCTTGCACTGTGGGGGCATATCTTGCACTGTGAGGGCATTAATGTATGTGGCACTGTGGGGGCATATCTGCGCTGTGGGGGCATTTATCCATCTGGAACTGTGTGGCCATTTATGTAGCTGGCACTGCTGGGGGGCATGTCACGTGTAGCTGGCACTGCTGGGGGGCATGTCATGTGTAGCTGGCACTGCTGGGGGGCATATCATGTAGTGTTCCCGCTAGGCGTCTGTGGCTGGGCAGTGTGTCTCAGTGCTCTACCTGGCGCAATGTGTCTAACGTGCTCTTATAGGAGGTTCTACCTGGTGCAATGTGTATTAGCTGCACTACTGTGTGGTGTAATGTGAATTGCCACTATAATGTGGCTACGCACCTTCCCCACGAAGTAACTCCCCTAAATTTTTGCTGCGCGCCTTCGGCGCGCACTGTCCATGCTTTAGCGTGTGGAAATGGGAACAACAAGCATTACAGTATGTACATCATTTTGCCCACCTAACTTAAAAATGTGCCCTCCCTGTGATCAGCAACCTGCCCTAAAAAGTGAACACTAGCACGTGTAGCTGGCACTGCTGGAGGGCATGTCATGTGTAGCTGGCACTGCTGGGGGACGAGACCACGCCCACTTTTTCAAGAGGCCACACCCACTTTTCCAAGGGCGCGCGCGCCTTCGGCGCGCGCATGGGGGGGGGGCACTTTTACATTTTCTCGCTCAGGGTGCTAGTAGGCCTGGAGCCGGCCCTGGCTGGCATGGCACTCAGGCGACAGGTGGAATCTTGGTCATGCTCTGGTTTCTCTTCAGAACGAACAAATCTTTCGCCTTTTACTAAAGATTTCCATGGAGAGGAGCAAAACTGAGTTTTATCTCAAATTTTGCATGCCCCATCTTATTGGGGTTTTATTTTATCGGTTTAAAGATAGAACGAGTGTGCTTTAATGTAAGCTCATTTGCATAGAAATGACAGTAAATGTTTGTTTCTTTTCAAACAGAACTTTCTTGACTATACTAATTGCTTGAAAGATCTGGGAACACATGGAAAAAAATACAAACCATGTTTATAGCTAGGGGAAGCCTGGTGAGAAATCTGCTTTCTTTCTTTCAAATTGGGTGCTCACTTTGAGCTGAATAAGAACTGCTGGCATGGCACTCAGGCGACAGGTGGAATCTTGGTCATGCTCTGGTTTCTCTTCAGAACGAACAAATCTTTCGCCTTTTACTAAAGATTTCCGTGGAGAGGAGCAAAACTGAGTTTTATCTCATTTTTTCCTTGCCCCATCTTATTGGGGTTTTATTTTATCTGTTTAAAGATAGAACGAGTGTGCTTTAATGTAAGCTCATTTGCATAGAAATTACAGTAAATGTTTGTTTCTTTTCAAACAGAACTTTCTTGACCACACTAATTGCTTGAAAGATCTGGGAGCACATGGAAAAGAGTACAAACCATGTTTATAGCAAGGGTAAGCCTGGTGAGAAATCTGCTTTCTTTCATTCAAATTGGGTGCTCACTTTCAGCTGAATGAGAACTGCTGGCATGGCACTCAGGCGACAGGTGGAATCTTGGTCATGCTCTGGATTCTCTTCAGAACTAACAAATATTTCGCCTTTTATTAAAGATTTCCGTGGAGAGGAGCAAAACTGAGTTTTATCTCAATTTTTGCATGCCCCATATCATACCTCCCAACTGTCCCGATTTTCGCGGGACAGTCCCGTTTTTTGGGGACTGTCCCGCTGTCCCACCTGCGGGCCGCAGTGTCCCGCGGTGGGGAGGACAGTTGGGAGGCTCTGTCTGTCGCTGCCCTGCTTAGCAGAGCAGCGGTGAATAGACGCTGTGCGCATGCGCACAGCGTCTATTCACTGAAGTCAGAGGGAGAGGTGGCATGCCAGCGGCTCACAGAGCGCTGGGCATGCCCCCTCAGTGCCGAAAACGGGGGCGTGACTCGCGATCGCGGGTCCTCCCGCGAAGTCACACCCCCTTTTACTTAGGCCACGCTGCAATTGTTCATGCCGTTGGCTTGTGTTCTGTTGAATGCCACGTTCTGCGGCATGCTTAAGGTGTGAGCTGGTAAGATGCTCACCTTAGTTTAACAATAAATCCTTTCCTCGAAATGTCCGTCTCCCTGGGCACAGTTCCTATAACTGGAGTCTGGAGGAGGGGCATAGAGGGAGGAGCCAGTTCACACCCTTTGATAGTCTTAAAGTGCCCATGTCTCTTGCGGATCCCGTCTATACCCCATGGTTCTTAATGTGACCCCAGCATCCTCTACGGACTAAGAGAAAAGGATGCCCTTGCGCACTATCCTGACTTCTCCTCCCGTCTGCTTACTTTGTGCCTTCCAACGCACAATGCGAACTACAGGTGGTGCTGCAGGGCCCACACCCTTTTACTTGCCTTACAGAACAGCTCTGGAGCTGTTACAGTGCCCAGCTGCTGCAAGAAATCAGCTTGAATGCTTCAGGGGATGGGGCATGGCCAACATGAGCCCCACACCAAAGGAGGGTGGGGGTGTTTAATGAGAACTAGGGGTCATCCAAGCACTGCAAAAGGCCGCCATGCCCTGCACGCCCCTTTTCTCTTTTCATATGCAGATGAGGGTTCCAGCCAACTTTGGCCCACTGCTTGGATAACATCACTGTATGCAAATCCGTCTGCTGCAGACCTTCCCCCAGGAATGCTTGTACTAGATGTTGCATATGGTTTGATATTTGATGGTGCTTCAGTATTAGGCAGCCTTCCGCCCTCCCATGTTCATCTGAAAAGATGTGGTCTCCCTGCAGTTGTTGTCCCCAGACGAGAGTTCCCTTGTGCTTCCTCAGTTGAATCTCCTTAACTTGACGGGGGAGGGGCTGCCAGAGCAGACACCCTCCCCAGCCCTATCCCAACTCATACTTATTTTGCATATGAGATTTCTTGATCATGAAGATTGTTCTCACAGGGTGAGGTTCATCCATTATATTTTAAAATAGGAAGGTACAAATTACATATTTGAATTGCATTTATGTGCTGGATTCAAATGTCCCCCCCCCCCCTTCCATTCTCAATTGTGCCCGTCAGCAGCTATTCTAAGGTTGCTGCCAATGGGTGTGACACATTAATTTCTTCTGTGGGGTACACTGGACTCCACAAGGATTCACATTGGGGTGTAGAGTAGGATCTTGATCTGAGGCACCAACCGGCTCAAAGCTTTTGACTGTTCCCAAGATGCTCAGTGCATTCTCCTCTATAACCCCGCTTCCATGAACAGGGAGCTCAGTTTGTAGTTGGTGCCTTCAGTAGCAGGCCACTTAACAGGGGCCTGCCTCAGGCAGCCTATTCTTAGCTATAAATTTTGACAAGAAAAGAAGAACTTGTTTTATGAGAATCTACAAGGGCTGCAGCAGGCTAGGTCTAATAGACATCTTTACTGCAGCTTCATCACTCCCAGCGACGCTGTATACTCCCGTGCCCTGGTTGCTGGGTCACTGCAGCGGAGGCTCCGGTTTCATCCTAAGGTCAGTCACACACACACCACCCTTCCGGATCACGAGGCCGCTGTTGAAGGGGAGCGTGGCCGTAGGGGGTGGACCGTGTGCGCACTGGCGTGGACACTGATTACTGGGCAGCCGCTCCACTAGCCACCAGGTACAGTTAAGGAGCACAGGTCTGGGGGTTTTTCTCCTATATTAACCCAATTTTGTACTGCCCGCAGCGCATTGTGATAGGTAATAGGGCCTGATTCAGGTTGGATTGCAATCACAATAAGCGATCCAACTGCAAAAATTGCTAAGAGCATACGCATGTGCCTGCATTTTCTGCGGCACCCCGCAGAGAATGCGATCGCCTCTGCCTGTCAATCGGGGCGGGGGGGGGGGGGATAGGTGGGTCAGCAACACTCCATTTCCAAGTGAGGGATGGAGCGGTGCGGGTGCAAGGCTTCAAAATGGGGTCTGCAATGGAGGAGACACAGGGGGCGTGGTCACAGCGGCTGTATGACATCACATTCAGCCGCTGTGATCACAAAAATGGTGGCGGCTTCCTGCGCGCACATACAGTCTGCACCAGCAGGAGGCTACACCATTTTTTATGATCACGCTGAACTGCAGTGCGACTGCAATTACAGCATGGTCAAGAAGGGAGGCGTCATGCTGGGTGGCCATGCCTTTTCACTGTGCAGGAGCCAGCACCGCTCACACACTAGTCCCCGGGTGCAGTCCCCAACCCCCGGGACACCCGGAGCAACAAAATGTAGATTCAGGCCACCAGGCCACGTCCCTACCTATGAAACCATGCCTCCTTTTTACCATTGCGCTGCTTATCTGCGCGCACTGCATTACAATCTCCCTCGCCACCTCTCTGGGTGTCACCAGTAATAGTGACACCTCTGCCATGCTTGTAGCAGCTGGTCCTAAGATCTACGCCTCAAGCCCTGAGTGTTTGCCCTTGTGACTTGTTGATCATCATAGCGAAGCAGATGCTTACAGAAAACTGCAGGGGCTTAGATTGAAAATAAAAAAATTGATGGGTATAAGGTAGAGAGGAGCGGGTTCGGTTCTCCGAGAACCGAATTCCCCACGAACTCCACGTGGTTTACACTGGTCCGAGGCAGGCTCGGTTGTTCCCGCCTGACTCGGAAAACCTGAACAAGGGAAAATGTCATCATCCCGCTGTCGGATTCTCGCGAGATTCGGATTCCATATAAAGAGCTGCGCGTTGCCGCCATTTTTACTCGTGCATTGAAGAGAGAGCGGAATGGACGTGGCTATGTTCTCTCAGTGGAAATCTCAATAGCAGTGCTCAGTATCAGTGGTTACTTATTGCTGCTCAGTAATACTAGTAGTGTGTCTCTCCTGCTCAGTGTCAGTTCTCAGTAGTATCCTCATCAGTGCTCAGATCACTGCTCATTGTCTTGTGCTGCATTGTGGTGCTCAGCATACTACAGTACATTACTAATAGTCCAGTGCTGCATCTTGCTGCTCAGTGTCAGTTCTAGTATCCTCATCAGTGCTCACTATCACTGTTCATTGCATTTTGGTTTTCTGTATACTACAGTAACATAGTAATATAGTAACATATAGTAACATAGTTTTTGAGGTTGAATAGAGGCAAATTGCCCATCGTGTTCAACCTGTTTTAAGTTGTGATGATTCTACATACTTGCTGAATAATGTTTTATGACTAGTTAGCTACTATAACTCATGTTACCCCCGGATTAACCATGTTGATATTTTAAGTATTATAACCTTGGATAGCTTTTTCATTCAGAAATGTATCCATTCCTTTTTTAAATCCAATTACAGAGTCCGCCATTACCACCTTCCCTGGCAGGGAATTCCACATCCTGATTGCCCTAACAGTGAAGATCATAGTATCTCACCTGGCAGGTAAGTAGGAGTTGGGCTAGAGCTGTGGAGGATTGCTGCTCGGGCACCCCCTGTCAAGTGAAGGAGATCCAACTGAGGCAGCACAAGGGAACTCTCGAAAGAAGAACAAGGCTAGAGGAAGATCTGAGACAAAGAAATCTGACTTTTACCAGAGCTGACCAGAGGAAAGCACAAACACAGTCCCCCACTACCACAAATAATGCAGTCGAGTTTCCCACATTTGGGGAAATCACAGGGGTCAGCATACCCAGAATGCAATGAATGAACCTCACCCTGGGAGAACAATCTTCATGACCATGGTATCTCCTATGCAAAATAAGTATGATTTGGGATAGGGCTGGGGAGGGCCGCTGCTCAGGCACATCTCTGTCAAGTAAAGGAGATTCAACTGAGGCAGCACAAGGGAACTCTCATCTGGGGACAACAACTGCAGGGAGAACACATATTTTCAGATGAAAATCTTGGTCATGCTCTGGTTTCTCTTCAGAACGAACAAATCTTTCGCCTTTTACTAAAGATTTCCGTGGAGAGGAGCAAAACTGAGTTTTACCTCAATTTTTGCATGCCCCATCTTTTTGGGGTTTCTTTTATCGGTTTAAAGATAGAATGAGTGTGCTTTAATGAAAGCTCATTTGCATAGAAATTACAGTAAATGTTTGTTTCTTTTCAAACAGAACTTTCTTGACCATGCTACTTACTTGAAAGATCTGGGAGCACATGGAATACAGTACAAACCATGCTTATAGCAAGGAGAAGCCAGGTGAGAAATCTGCTTTCTTTCAAATTGGGCGCTCACTTTGATCTGAATGAGGACTGCTGGCATGGCACTCAGGCGACAGGTGGAATCTTGGTCATGCTCTGGTTTCTCTTCAGAATGAACAAATCTTTCGCCTTTTATTAAAGATTATCCGTGGAGAGGAGCAAAACTGAGTTTTATCTCAATTTTTGCATGCCCCATATTATTGGGGTTTCTTTTATCAGTTTAAAGACAGAACGAGTGAGCTTTCTTGTTGGCTTTAATGTAAGTTTATTTGTATAACAATGACAGTAAATGTCTGTTTCTTTTCAAGCAGAACTTTCTTGACCATACTAATTGCTTGAAAGATCTGGGAGCACATGGAAAAGAGTACAAACCATGCTTATAGCAAGGGGAAGCCTGGTGAGAAATCTGCTTTCTTTCTTTCATATTGGGTGCTCACTTTGAGCTGAATGAGGACTGCTGGCATGGCACTCAGGCGACAGGTGGAATCTTGGTCATGCTCTGGTTTCTCTTCAGAACGAACAAATCTTTCGCCTTTTACTAAAGATTTCCGTGGAGAGGAGCAAAACTGAGTTTTATCTAAATTTTTGCATGCCCCATATTATTGGGGTTTCTTTTATCTGTTTAAAGACAGAACGAGTGTGCTTTCTTGTTAGCTTTAATGTAAGTTGCCATAGATGCAGTGAAACACGCGTGTAGGGCACGGCGTGTCCTCGTGTATTTGACTCATGTGAAATGTTATAAAACAAAAATATATGATTATGATGTTAGCTGTTAGTCTCCACTAATAGGGAATAGAAGCTGAGCTATAAGAAAGGAATACACTAGATATGATGTCACTTAGCAATTACAATGTCTAAAGTGCATACAGATAGCTACTAATAACTCTTGATAAGAAAGTATATCAGTGTGGGTATATTTATATGATGGGATATTGGGACTAGTGAATATATATCACTCCTGCTGTCCAGATTGGCAATAACCAGACAATTATGATAAGAGTAGAGATGTCACATGGGCTGCTATAGATATTAATTTAATGCTGTATGTGTCATTTGTTACAAATGGATACATTTTCTATGAGTCAGCCTAGCAGCTGCATGTTCTAACAGAACACTATCCTCACACAGAATCTGCTAACCTTGAGATAACTAAATGACAGTGTGTAACAGTCTCTTTACTATAAGACTGTTACAAAGTAATATATATATTTGAAGTCAGTCTAGCAGCTGTGTGTTCCAGCAGTTTATAAGACAAAGAAAATCTCCTATTGTGGAATCTAGACACATGGGACTGCTGGCCTGTGTCATACTATTTCTATGTAATACCAGTAACATGTATATAACTGTTACATAATTGTTACAAATGGATAAATCTTTGAGTCAGCCTAGCAGCTGCATGTCCTAACAGGACACCATAAATCCTTTACAGTGTAACAAATTGATTGGTAACACTTAAAGGCTGGAGAGCAGTTATATGCCTTACTAGCATACTCAATATACCACATTATTACACCAGTTACCACGATTATTGACAGCGCATTTGATATATTATATTACCCTCACACTGAGTCTGTTTACCTTTAGATAACTAAGTGACCGAATATGTAACAGTTTCTCTATCATAAGACTGTTACAAAGTGAGATAGATATATTTGGAAGTCAGTCAAACAGCTGTGTGTTTCAGCGGTTTATAAGAAAATTCCTCATTGTGGAATCTGGACCACTAAGGGTTATTATATATATAGCACATGGAATTGCCACATCTCCCTATATGATAATTTCATTACACTGTAACATAATAAGAATTAACTCTTTAACAGTGTAAATAGAGAGTAATGAATCTCTGACACATGGAATATATTATTTCTTAGATGAATTGGATAAACCATTATGACAGACACTTTGCTTCCTAATAAGAATTGAGGTGGCTATACCTCTAAGGAAAGCATTATTGCCTACGCCTAGATCAGATTAAATAAGATCTGGCTGAATATATGAAGGAAGGTTGCTATTTATATGAGAATTGGAATTGCTATATTCCTTAAGGCAACCCCACCGATTGATATATGTTGTCAATTAAGTATATCTGAACGGCTATATCTGGACCAGATTTAATAAGATCTGGCTGATTATATGAAGGAGGGCTGCTATTTATATTGGAATTGCCATATTCCTTAAGGCAACCGCACCTGTTGGTATATCTCGCCAATTAACTATATCTAAACAGCTAAATTAAAGCTATTCATCATTTTTTTAGTTTGGATATTAATAAATATGATCTTTCCATGATGCATAGAGATTTCCCTATCAAGTGATTCCTTATCCGATATAGAAAGCTATCCCCCTATGGTATTGAATTTAGGAATATAGTCTTAGGGGACACAGAGAAATAAGTGATCCCCATCTACCTAAGCACCCCACAAATTGGAGGTTAGCTTACCGGTTATACTCAATCACCCCCACAAATTCGCCAATGGGGATGGCTTCCCGGGAGGTAACCCCTATTGAGTGAAGGGAGTATATAGGATACGACCCAGTGGTACCTGACGACATAGATACTAACAGCTATTTAATAACATTACGCTAGAAAGTGATTATTAGCAACATATATATCTATATAAACAACCCCGCCAGGGTTGTGCCTTCAAAAATAATCACACACGGACACGCTTTTTAAACCTTTTTTTCACATCTCTTTATTCTTCTTATGCACATGTATGTTAGTTCTGTGATTTTAACCTTTATGTTTCACTGCAGTTTGGGATAATAATATTAATATTTATCCAATTTTAATACATACTTAATAAAGGTTATATTTTATGATTCATTCATTCTGTCCAGTGCGTCAACAGTGCAGATTTCTTCTTGTTTTTTCTCCCAAATTCTATAACAATGACAGTAAATGTTGTTACTTTTCAAACAGAACTTTCTTGACCATGCTACTTGCTTGAAAGATCTGGGAGCACATGGAAAACAGTACAAACCATGCAGTATCACAAGATCCTTTATTTGATCTTTCATGAAGATAGAGCAGAATTGAGGACACGTCAACAATTTCTGCCGAAGGTGGTTCATCTTTCCACATGGTGCCTTTGGCCACTGACACCTTCGTTGAGTCAAAGTCTCTGGCTGTGGTCAGAACTTTGAAAATTTATGTCACCAGAACGGTTCAGATTAGGAAAACAGAGGCTCTGTTTGTCCTGTATGCTCCCAACAGGATTGGGTGTCCTGCTTCCATGTAGACCATTATGCGCTGGATCTGTGGTAAGATTCAGCATGCTCATTCCACGGCAGGATTGCCGTTACTGAAATAGGTGAAGACCCATTCTACTAGAAAGGTGGGTTCATCCTGGGCAGCTGGTCGGGGAGTCTTGGCATTGCAATTTTGCCGAGCAGCTATTTAGTAAACACTTTTGCTAAGTTTTACAAGTTTGATACCTTGGCTGATGATAACCTCAAGTTGGGTCATTCGGTGCTGCAGAGTCGTACGCACTCTCCCACCCGTTCAAGAGCTTTGGTATAACCCCATGGTTCTTAATGTGACCCCAGCATGCGGCATGCTTAAGGTGTGAGCTGGTAAGATGCTCACCTTAGTTTAACAATAAATCTTTTCCTCGAAATGTCCGTCTCCCTGGGCTCAGTTCCTATAACTGGAGTCTGGAGGAGGGGCATAGAGGGAGGAGCCAGTTCACACCCTTTGAAAGTCTTAAAGTGCCCATGTCTCTTGCGGATCCCGTCTATACCCCATGGTTCTTAATGTGACCCCAGCATCCTCTACGGACTAAGAGAAAAGGATGCCCTTGCGCACTATCCTGACTTCTCCTCCCGTCTGCTTACTTTGTGCCTTCCAACGCACAATGCGAACTACAGGTGGTGCTGCAGGGCCCACACCCTTTTACTTGCCTTACAGAACAGCTCTGGAGCTGTTACAGTGCCCAGCTGCTGCAAGAAATCAGCTTGAATGCTTCAGGGGATGGGGCATGGCCAACATGAGCCCCACACCAAAGGAGGGTGGGGGTGTTTAATGCGAACTAGGGGTCATCCAAGCACCGCAAAAGGCCGCCATGCCCTGCATGCCCCTTTTCTCTTTTCATATGCAGATGAGGGTTCCAGCCAACTTTGGTCCACTGCTTGGATGACATCACCGTATGCAAATCCGTCTTCTGCAGACCTTCCCCCTGGAATGCTTGTACTAGTTGTTGCATATGGTTTGATATTTGATGGTGCTTCAATATTAGGCAGCCTTCCACCCTCCCATGTTCATCTGAACAGATGTGGTCTCCCTGCAGTTGTTGTCCCCAGACGAGAGTTCCCTTGTGCGTCCTCAGTTGAATCTCCTTAACTTGACGGGGGAGGGGCTGCCCGAGCAGCCACCCTCCCCAGCCCTATCCCAACTCATACTTATTTTGCATATGAGATCTCTTGATCATGAAGATTGTTCTCACAGGGTGAGGTTCATCCATTATATTTTAAAATAGGAAGGTACAAATTACATATTTGAATTGCATCTATGTGCTGGATTCAAATGTCCCCCCCCCCCCCTTCCTTTCTCAATTGTGCCCGTCAGCAGCTATTCTAAGGTTGCTGCCAATGGGTGTGACACATTAATTTCTTCTGTGGGGTACACTGGACTCCACAAGGATTCACATTGGGGTGTAGAGTAGGATCTTGATCTGAGGCACCAACCGGCTCAAAGCTTTTGACTGTTCCCAAGATGCTCAGTGCATTCTCCTCTATAACCCCGCTTCCATGAACAGGGAGCTCAGTTTGTAGTTGGTGCCTTCAGTAGCAGGCCTCTTAACAGGGGCCTGCCTCAAGCAGCCTATTCTTAGCTATTAATTTTGACAAGAAAAGAAGAACTTGTTTTATGAGAATCTACAAGGGCTGCAGCAGGCTAGGTCTAATAGACATCTTTACTGCAGCTTCATCACTCCCAGCGGCGCTGTATACTCCCGTGCCCTGGTTGCTGGGTCACTGCAGCGGAGGCTCCAGTTTCTTCCTAAGGTCAGTCACACACACACCGCCCTTCCGGATCACGAGGCCGCTGATGAAGGGGAGCGTGGCCGTAGGGGGTGGACCGTGTGCGCACTGGCGTGGACACTGATTACTGGGCAGCCGCTCCACTAGCCACCAGGTACAGTTAAGGAGCACAGGTCTGGGAGTTTTACTCCTATATTAACCCAATTTTGTACTGCCCGCAGCGCATTGTGATAGGTAATAGGGCCTGATTCAGGTTGGATTGCAATCACAATAAGCGATCCAACTGCAAAAATTGCTAAGAGCATACGCATGTGCCTACATTTTCTGCGGCACCCCGCAGAGAATGCGATCGCCTCTGCCTGTCAATCGGGGCGGGGGGGGGGGGGGAGAGGGGGGTCAGCAACACTCCATTTCCAAGTCAGGGATGGAGCGGTGCGGGGGCAAGGCTTCAAAATGGGGTCTGCAACGGAGGAGACACAGGGGGCGTGGTCACAGCGGCTGTATGACATCACATTCAGCCGCTGTGATCACAAAAATGGTGGCGGCTTCCTGCGCGCACATACAGTCTGCACCAGCAGGAGGCTACACCATTTTATATGATCACGCTGAACTGCAGTGCGACTGCAATTACAGCATGGTCAAGAATGGAGGCGTCATGCTCGGTGGCCATGCACTGTCACTGTGCAGGAGCCAGCACCGCACACACACTAGTCCCCGGGTGCAGCCCCCAACCCCCGGGACACCCGGAGCAACAAAATGTAGATTCAGGCCACCAGGCCACGTCCCTACCTATGAAACCATGCCTCCTTTTTACCATTGCACTGCTTATCTGCGCGCACTGCATTACAATCTCCCTCGCCACCTCTCTGGGTGTCACCAGTGATAGTGACACCTCTGCCATGCTTGTAGCAGCTGGTCCTAAGATCTACGCCTCAAGCCCTGAGTGTTTGCCCTTGTGACTTGTTGATCATCATAGCGAAGCAGATGCTTACAGAAAACTGCAGGGGCTTAGATTGAAAATAAAAAAATTGATGGGTATAAGGTAGAGAGGAGCGGGTTCGGTTCTCCGAGAACCGAATTCCCGACGAACTCCACGTGGTTTACACTGGTCCGAGGCAGGCTCGGTTGTTCCCGCCTGACTCGGAAAACCTGAACAAGGGAAAATGTCATCATCCCGCTGTCGGATTCTCGCGAGATTCGGATTCCATATAAAGAGCTGCGCGTTGCCGCCATTTTTACTCGTGCATTGAAGAGAGAGCGGAGAGGACGTGGCTATGTTCTCTCAGTGGAAATCTCAATATCAGTGCTCAGTATCAGTGGTTACTTATTGCTGCTCAGTAATACTAGTAGTGTGTCTCTCCTGCTCAGTGTCAGTTCTCAGTAGTATCCTCATCAGTGCTCAGTATCACTGCTCATTGTCTTGTGCTGCATTGTGGTGCTCAGCATACTACAGTACATTACTAATAGTCCAGTGCTGCATCTTGCTGCTCAGTGTCAGTTCTAGTATCCTCATCAGTGCTCACTATCACTGCTCATTACATTGTGGTGTTCTGTATACTACAGTAACATAGTAATATAGTAACATATAGTAACATAGTTTTTGAGGTTGAATAGAGGCAAATTGCCCATCGTGTTCAACCTGTTTTAAGTTGTGATGATTCTACATACTTGCTGAATAATGTTTTATGACTAGTTAACTACTATAACTCATGTTACCCCCGGAATAACCATGTTGATATTTTAAGTATTATAACCTTGGATAGCTTTTTCATTCAGAAATGTATCCATTCCTTTTTTAAATCCAATTACAGAGTCCGCCATTACCACCTTCCCTGGCAGGGAATTCCACATCCTGATTGCCCTAACAGTGAAGATCATAGTATCTCACCTGGCAAGTAAGTAGGAGTTGGGCTAGAGCTGTGGAGGATTGCTGCTCGGGCACCCCCTGTCAAGTGAAGGAGATCCAACTGAGGCAGCACAAGGGAACTCTCGAAAGAAGAACAAGGCTAGAGGAAGATCTGAGACAAAGAAATCTGACTTTTACCAGAGCTGACCAGAGGAAAGCACAAACACAGTCCCCCACTACCACAAATAATGCAGTCGAGTTTCCCACATTTGGGGAAATCACAGGGGTCAGCATACCCAGAGTGCAATGAATGAACCTCACCCTGGGAGAACAATCTTCATGACCATGGTATCTCCTATGCAAAATAAGTATGATTTGGGATAGGGCTGGGGAGGGCCGCTGCTCAGGCACATCTCTGTCAAGTAAAGGAGATTCAACTGAGGCAACACAAGGGAACTCTCATCTGGGGACAACAACTGCAGGGAGAACACATATTTTCAGATGAACATGGGAGGGCAGAAGGCTGCCTAATACTGAAGCACCCCCAAACAACAAACCAAATGCAACTACTAGTGCAAGCATTCCTGGGGGAAGGCCTGCAGCAGATGGATTTGCATATGGTGATGTCATCCAAGCAGTGGGTCAAAGTTGGCTTCAACCCTCGTCTGCATATGAAAATAAAAATGGGGTGTGCAGGGCATGGCGGCCTTTTGCGGCGCTTGGATGACCCCTAGTTCGCATTAAACACCTCCACCTTCCTTCGGTGTGGGGCTCATGTTGGCTATGCCCCAGCCCCTGAAGCATTCAAGCTGATTTCTTGCAGCAGCTGGGCACTGTAACAGCTCCAGAGCTGCTCTGTAAAGCAAGTAAAAGGGTGTGGGCCCTGCAGCACTACCTGTAGTTTGCATTGTGCTTTGGAAGGCACAAAGTAAGCAGACGGGAGAAGTCAGGATAGTGCACAAGGGCATAGAAGGGAGCGGCTCAAGAAAAGAGAAGTGGAAACAGACAGCAAACTAGGCTGGAGAGAGACCTGAGACAAAGAGATCTGAATTATACGAGAGCCGACCAGAGGAAACACAAATTATGTAATCAAGTGTCCCACATTTGGGGAAATCGTAGGAGCAGCACACCCAGAGTGCATTGGGTGAGCCTTGCCCTGGGAGAAGCACCTTCCTGATCATAGTATCTCACCTGGCAGGTAAGTAGGAGTTGGGCTAGAGCTGGGGAGGGTCGCTGTTCGGGCACCCCCCTGTCAAGTGAAGGAGCTCCAACTGAGGCAGCACAAGGAAACTCTCGAAAAAAGAACAAGGCTAGAGGAAGATCTGAGACAAAGAAATCTGACTTTTACCAGAGCTGACCAGAGGAAAGCACAAACACAGTCCCCCACTACCACAAATAATGCAGTCGAGTTTCCCACATTTGGGGAAATCACAGGGGTCAGCATACCCAGAATGCAATGAATGAACCTCACCCTGGGAGAACAATCTTCATGACAATGGTATCTCCTATGCAAAATAAGTATGATTTGGGATAGGGCTGGGGAGGGCCGCTGCTCAGGCACATCTCTGTCAAGTAAAGGAGATTCAACTGAGGCAGCACAAGGGAACTCTCATCTGGGGACAACAACTGCAGGGAGAACACATATTTTCAGATGAACATGGGAGAGCAGAAGGCTGCCTAATACTGAAGCACCCCCAAACAACAAACCAAATGCAACAACTAGTACAAGCATTCCTGGGAAAAGGTCTGCAGAAGACGGATTTGCATACGGTGATGTCATCCAAGCAGTGGGCCAAAGTTGGCTGGAACCCTCATCTGCATATGAAAAGAGAAAAGGGGTATGCAGGGCATGGCGGCCTTTTGCGGCGCTTGGATGACCCTTAGTTCGCATTAAACACCTCCACCCTCCGTCGGTGTGGGGCTCATGTTGGCTATGCCCCAGCCCATGAAGCATTCAAGCTGATTTCTTGCAGCAGCTGGGCACTGTAACAGCTCCAGAGCTGCTCTGAAAGGCAAGTAAAAGGGTGTGGGCCCTGCAGCACTACCTGTAGTATGCATTGTGCGTTGGAAGGCACAAAGTAAGCAGACAGGAGAAGTCAGGAGAGTGCACAAGGGCATAGAAGGCAGCGGCTCAAGAAAAGAGAAGTGGAAACAGACAGCAAACTAGGCTGGAGAGAGACCTGAGACAAAGAGATCTGAATTATACGAGAGCCGACCAGGGGAAACACAAATTATGCAGTCAAGTTTCCCACATTTGGGGAAATCGCAGGAGCAGCACACCCAGAGTGCAATGGGTGAGCCTTGCCCTGGGAGAAGCACCTTCATGATCATAGTATCTCACCTGGCAGGTATGTAGGAGTTGGGCTAGAGCTGGGGAGGGTCGCTGCTTGGGTACCCCCCTGTCAAGTGAAGGAGATCAAACTGAGGCAGCACAATGGAACTCTCGAAAGAAGAACAAGGCTAGAGGAAGATCTGAGACAAAGAAATCTGACTTTTACCAGAGCTGACCAGAGGAAAACACAAACACAGTCCCCCACTACCACAAATAATGCAGTTGAGTTTCCCACATTTGGGGAAATCACAGGGGTCAGCATACCCAGAATGCAATGAATGAACCTCACCCTGGGAGAACAATCTTTATGACCATGGTATCTCCTATGCAAAATAAGTATGATTTGGGAAAGGGCTGGGGAGGGCCGCTGCTCAGGCACATCTCTGTCAAGTAAAGGAGATTCAACTGAGGCAGCACAAAGGAACTCTCATCTGGGGACAACAACTGCCGGGAGAACACATATTTTCAGATGAACATGGGAGGGCAGAAGGCTGCCTAATACTGAAGCACCCCCAAACAACAAACCAAATGCAACAACTAGTTCAAGCATTCCTGGGGGAAGGTCTGCAGAAGACGGATTTGCATACAGTGATGTCATCCAAGCAGTGGGCCAAAGTTGGCTGGAACCCTCATCTGCATATGAAAAGAGAAAAGGGGTATGCAGGGCAGGGCGGCCTTTTGCGGCGCTTGGATGACCCTTAGTTCGCATTAAACACCCCCACCCTCCTTCGGTGTGGGGCTCATGTTGGCCATGCCCCAGCCCCTGAAGCATTCAAGCTGATTTCTTTCAGCAGCTTGGCACTGTAACAGCTCCAGAGCTGCTCTGTAAGGCAAGTAAAAGGGTGTGGGCCCTGCAGCACTACCTGTAGTTTGCATTGTGCATCGGAAGGCACAAAGTAAGCAGACAGGAGGAGAAGTCAGGATAGTGCACAAGGGTGTAGAAGGGAGGGGCTCAAGAAAAAAGAAGTGGAAACAGACAGCAAACTAGGCTGGAGAGAGACCTGAGACAAAGAGATCTGAATTATATGAGAGCCGACTAGGGGAAACACAAATTATGCAGTCAAGTTTCCCACATTTGGGGAAATCGCAGGGGCAGCACACCCAGAGTGCAATGGGTGAGCCTTGCCCTGGGAGAAGCAACTTCATGATCATAGTATCTAACCTGGCAGGTAAGTAGGAGTTGGGCTAGAGCTGGGGAGGGTCGCTGCTCGGGCACCCCCCTGTCAAGTGAAGGAGATCCAACTGAGGCAGCACAAGGGAACTCTTGAAAGAAGAACAAGGCTAGAGGAAGATCTGAGACAAAGAAATCTGACTTTTACCAGAGCTGACCAGAGGAAAGCACAAACACAGTCCCCCACTACCACAAATAATGCAGTTGAGTTTCCCACATTTGGGGAAATCACAGAGGTCAGCATACCCAGAATGCAATGAATGAACCTAACCCTGGGAGAACAATCTTCATGACCATGTTATCTCCTATGCAAAATAAGTATGATTTGGGATAGGGCTGGGGAGGGCCGCTGCTCAGGCACATCTCTGTCAAGTAAAGGAGATTCAACTGAGGCAGCACAAGGGAACTCTCATCTGGGGACAACAACTGCAGGGAGAACACATATTTTCAGATGAACATGGGAGGGCAGAAGGCTGCCTAATACTGAAGCACCCCCAAACAACAAACCAAATGCAACAACTAGTGCAAGCATTCCTGGGGGAAGGCCTGCCGCAGATGGATTTGCATATGGTGATGTCATCCAAGCAGTGGGTCAAAGTTGGCTTCAACCCTCGTCTGCATATGAAAAGAGAAAAGGGGCATGCAGGGCATGGCGGCCTTTTGCGGCGCTTGGCTGACCCCTAGTTTGCATTAAACACCTCCACCCTCCGTCGGTGTGGGGCTCTTGTTGGCTATGCCCCAGCACCTGAAGCATTCAAGCTGATTTCTTGCTGCAGCTGGGCACTGTAACAGCTCCAGAGCTGCTCTGTAAGGCAAGGTAAAAGGGTGTGGGCCCTGCAGCACTACCTGTAGTTTGCATTGTGCGTTGGAAGGCACAAAGTAAGCAGACAGGAGAAGTCAGGAGAGTGCACAAGGGCATAGAAGGCAGCGGCTCAAGAAAAGAGAAGTGGAAACAGACAGCAAACTAGGCTGGAGAGAGACCTGAGACAAAGAGATCTGAATTACACCAGGTCCGTCATTATATTATATATACCAACAGTAGTTATATATATTTTTTTTTATATCATTAATTATCATCTCTATACTAGCAGACGCAGTACGGTAGTCCACGGCTGTGGCTATCTCTGTGTCGTCAGTGCTCGTCCATAATTGTATACCTACCTACCTGTGGTGGAAGTTTTTTTCTATCTTCTTCATACTAGTAGTTTAGCAGTCTGCTGACAGTGTCCACCAGGTCCGTCATTATATTATATATACCTACAGTAGTTATATATATTTTTTTTTTATATCATTAATTATCATCTCTATACTAGCAGACGCAGTACGGTAGTCCACGGCTGTAGCTACCTCTGTGTCGTCAGTCACTCGTCATCCATAAGTATACTAGTATCCATCCATCTCCATTGTTTACCTGAGGTGCCTTTTAGTTGTGCCTATTAAAATATGGAGAACAAAAATGTTGAGGTTCCAAAAATAGGGAAAGATCAAGATCCACTTCCACCTCGTGCTGAAGCTGCTGCCACTAGTCATGGCCGAGACGATGAAATTCCATCAACGTCGTCTGCCAAGGCCGATGCCCAATGTCATAGTACAGAGCATGTAAAATCCAAAACACAAAAGATCAGTAAAAAAAGGACTCAAAAATCTAAATAAAAATCGTCAGAGGAGAAGCGTAAACTTGCCAATATGCCATTTACCACACGGAGTGGCAAGGAACGGCTGAGGCCCTGGCCTATGTTCATGGCTAGTGGTTCAGCTTCACATGAGGATGGAAGCACTCAGCCTCTCGCTAGAAAAATGAAAAGACTTAAGCTGGCAAAAGCACAGCAAAGAACTGTGCGTTCTTCAAAATCACAAATCCACAAGGAGAGTCCAATTGTGTCGGTTGCGATGCCTGACCTTCCCAACACTGGACGTGAAGAGCATGCACCTTCCACCATTTGCACGCCCCCTGCAAGTGCTGGAAGGAGCACCCGCAGTCCAGTTCCTGATAGTCAGATTGAAGATGTCAGTGTTGAAGTACACCAGGATGAGGAGGATATGGGTGTTGCTGGCGCTGGGGAGGAAATTGACAAGGAGGATTCTGATGGTGAGGTGGTTTGTTTAAGTCAGGCACCCGGCGAGACACCTGTTGTCCGTGGGAGGAATATGGCCATTGACATGCCTGGTGAAAATACCAAAAAAATCAGCTCTTCGGTGTGGAAGTATTTCAACAGAAATGCGGACAACAGGTGTCAAGCCTTGTGTTGCCTTTGTCAAGCTGTAATAAGTAGGGGTAAGGACGTTAACCACCTCGGAACATCCTCCCTTATACGTCACCTGCAGCGCATTCATCATAAGTCAGTGACAAGTTCAAAAACTTTGGGCGACAGCGGAAGCAGTCCACTGACCAGTAAATCCCTTCCTCTTGTAACCAAGCTCACGCAAACCACCCCACCAACTCCCTCAGTGTCAATTTCCTCCTTCCCCAGGAATGCCAATAGTCCTGCAGGCCATGTCACTGACAATTCTGACGAGTTCTCTCCTGCCTGGGATTCCTCCGATGCATCCTTGAGTGTAACGCCTACTGCTGCTGGCGCTGCTGTTGTTGCTGCTGGGAGTCGATGGTCATCCCAGAGGGGAAGTCGTAAGACCACTTTTACTACTTCCACCAAGCAATTGACTGTCCAACAGTCTTTTGCAAGGAAGATGAAATATCACAGCAGTCATCCTGCTGCAAAGCGGATAACTGAGGCCTTGGCATCCTGGGCAGTGAGAAACGTGGTTCCGGTATCCATCATTACTTCAGAGCCAACTATAGACTTGATTGAGGTACTGTGTCCCCGGTACCAAATACCATCTAGGTTCCATTTCTCTAGGCAGGCGATACCGAAAATGTACACAGACCTCAGAAAAAGACTCACCAGTGTCCTAAAAAATGCAGTTGTACCCAATGTCCACTTAACCACGGACATGTGGACAAGTGGAGCAGGGCAGACTCAGGACTATATGACTGTGACAGCCCACTGGGTAGATGTATTGACTCCCGCCGCAAGAACAGCAGCGGCGGCACCAGTAGCAGCATCTCGCAAACGCCAACTCTTTCCTAGGCAGGCTACGCTTTGTATCACCGCTTTCCAGAATACGCACACAGCTGAAAACCTCTTACGGCAACTAAGGAAGATCATCACAGAATGGCTTACCCCAATTGGACTCTCCTGTGGATTTGTGGCATCGGACAACGCCAGCAATATTGTGCGTGCATTATATCTGGGCAAATTCCAGCACGTCCCATGTTTTGCACATACCTTGAATTTGGTGGTGCAGAATTATTTAAAAAACGACAGGGGCGTGCAAGAGATGCTGTCGGTGGCCACAAGAATTGCGGGACACTTTCGGCGTACAGGCACCACGTACAGAAGACTGGAGCAACACCAAAAACGCCTGAACCTGCCCTGCCATCATCTGAAGCAAGAAGTGGTAACGAGGTGGAATTCAACCCTCTATATGCTTCAGAGGATGGAGGAGCAGCAAAAGGCCATTCAAGCCTATACATCTGACCACGATATAGGAGGTGGAATGCACCTGTCTCAAGCGCAGTGGAGAATGATTTCAACGTTGTGCAAGGTTCTGCAACCTTTTGAACTTGCCACACGTGAAGTCAGTTCAGACACTGCCAGCCTGAGTCAGGTCATTCCCGTCATCAGGCTTTTGCAGAAGAAGCTGGAGACATTGAAGGAGGAGCTAAGACAGAGCGATTCCGCTAGGCATGTGGGACTTGTGGATGGAGCCCTTCATTCGCTTAACCAGGATTCACGGGTGGTCAATCTGTTGAAATCAGAGCACTACATTTTGGCCACCGTGCTCGATCCTAGATTTAAAACCTACGTTGTATCTCTCTTTCCGGCAGACACAAGTCTGCAGGGGTTCAAAGACCTGCTGGTGAGAAAATTATCAAGTCAAGCGGAACTTGATCGGTCAACAGCTCCTCCTTCACATTCTCCCGCAATTGGGGGTGCGAGGAAAAGGCTCAGAATTCCGAGCCCACCCGCTGGCGGTGATGCAGGGCAGTCTGGAGCGACTGCTGATGCTGACATCTGGTCCGGACTGAAGGACCTGCCAACGATTACGGACATGTCGTCTACTGTCACTGCATATGATTCTCTCACCATTGAAAGAATGGTGGAGGATTATATGAGTGACCGCATCCAAGTAGGCACGTCAGACAGTCCGTACGTATACTGGCAGGAAAAAGAGGCAATTTGGAGGCCCTTGCACAAACTGGCTTTATTCTACCTAAGTTGCCCTCCCACAAGTGTGTACTCCGAAAGAGTGTTTAGTGCCGCCGCTCACCTTGTCAGCAATCGGCGTACGAGGTTACTTCCAGAAAATGTGGAGAAGATGATGTTCATTAAAATGAATTATAATCAATTTCTCCGTGGAGACATTGACCAGCAGCAATTGCCTCCACAAAGTATACAGGGAGCTGAGATGGTGGATTCCAGTGGGGACGAATTGATAATCTGTAAGGAGGGGGATGTACACGGTGATGAATCGGAGGATGATGAGGTGGACATCTTGCCTCTATAGAGCCAGTTTGTGCAAGGAGAGATTAATTGCTTCTTTTTTGGTGGGGGTCCAAACCAACCCGTCATTTCAGTCACAGTCGTGTGGCAGACCCTGTCACTGAAATGATGGGTTGGTTAAAGTGTGCATGTCCTGTTTATACAACATAAGGGTGGGTGGGAGGGCCCAAGGCAATTCCACCTTGCACCTCTTTTTTCTTTTATTTTTCTTTGCGTCATGTGCTGTTTGGGGAGTGTTTTTTGGAAGGGCCATCCTGCGTGACACTGCAGTGCCACTCCTAGATGGGCCAGGTGTTTGTGTCGGCCACTTGGGTCGCTGAGCTTAGTCACACAGCTACCTCATTGCGCCTCTTTTTTTCTTTGCGTCATGTGCTGTTTGGGGAGTGTTTTTTGGAAGGGCCATCCTGCGTGACACTGCAGTGACACTCCTAGATGGGCCAGGTGTTTGTGTCGTCCACTTGGGTCGCTGAGCTTAGTCACACAGCTACCTCATTGCGCCTCTTTTTTTCTTTGCGTCATGTGCTGTTTGGGGAGTGTTTTTTGGAAGGGCCATCCTGCGTGACACTGCAGTGCCACTCCTAGATGGGCCAGGTGTTTGTGTCGGCCACTTGGGTCGCTGAGCTTAGTCACACAGCTACCTCATTGCGCCTCTTTTTTTCTTTGCGTCATGTGCTGTTTGGGGAGTGTTTTTTGGAAGGGCCATCATGCGTGACACTGCAGTGCCACTCCTAGATGGGCCAGGTGTTTGTGTCGGCCACTTGGGTCACTGAGCTTAGTCATCCAGCGACCTCGGTGCAAATTTTAGGACTAAAAATAATATTGTGAGGTGTGAGGTGTTAAGAATAGACTGAAAATGAGTGGAAATTATGGTTATTGAGGTTAATAATACTTTGGGATCAAAATGACTCCCAAATTCTATGATTTAAGCTGTTTTTTAGGGTTTTTTGAAAAAAACACCCGAATCCAAAACACACCCGAATCCGACAAAAAAAATTCGGTGAGGTTTAGCCAAAACGCGTTCGAACCCAAAACACGGCCGCGGAACCGAACCCAAAACCAAAACACAAAACCCGAAAAATTTCCGGTGCACATCTCTAGTGGCCATGCCATGTCACTGTGCAGGAGCCAGCACCGCTCACACACTAGTCCCCGGTGCAGCCCCCAACCCCCGGGACACCCGGAGCAACAAAATGTAGATTCAGGCCACCAGGCCACGCCCCTACCTATGAAACCATGCCTCCTTTTTACCATTGCGCTGCTTATCTGCGCGCACTGCATTACAATCTCCCTCGCCACCTCTCTGGGTGTCACCAGTGATAGTGACACCTCTGCCATGCTTGTAGCAGCTGGTCCTAAGATCTACGCCTCAAGCCCTGAGTGTTTGCCCTTGTGACTTGTTGATCATCATAGCAAAGCAGATGCTTACAGAAAACTGCAGGGGCTTAGATTGAAAATAAAAAAAATTGATGGGTATAAGGTAGAGAGGAGCGGGTTCGGTTCTCCGAGAACCGAATTCCCCACGAACTCCACGTGGTTTACACTGGTACGAGGCAGGCTCGGTTGTTCCCGCCTGACTCGGAAAACCTGAACAAGGGAAAATGTCATCATCCCGCTGTCGGATTCTCGCGAGATTCGGATTCCATATAAAGAGCTGCGCGTTGCCGCCATTTTTACTCGTGCATTGAAGAGAGAGCGGAGAGGACGTGGCTATGTTCTCTCAGTGGAAATCTCAATATCAGTGCTCAGTATCAGTGGATACTTATTGCTGCTCAGTAATACTAGTAGTGTGTCTCTCCTGCTCAGTGTCAGTTCTCAGTAGTATCCTCATCAGTGCTCAGTATCACTGCTCATTGTCTTGTGCTGCATTGTTGTGCTCAGCATACTACAGTACATTACTAATAGTCCAGTGCTGCATCTTGCTGCTCAGTGTCAGTTCTAGTATCCTCATCAGTGCTCACTATCACTGCTCATTGCATTGTGGTGTTCTGTATACTACAGTAACATAGTAATATAGTAACATATAGTAACATAGTTTTTGAGGTTGAATAGAGGCAAATTGCCCATCGTGTTCAACCTGTTTTAAGTTGTGATGATTCTACATACTTGCTGAATAATGTTTTATGACTAGTTAGCTACTACAACTCATGTTACCCCCGGATTAACCATGTTGATATTTTAAGTATTATAACCTTGGATAGCTTTTTCATTCAGAAATGTATCCATTCCTTTTTTAAATCCAATTACAGAGTCCGCCATTACCACCTTCCCTGGCAGGGAATTCCACATCCTGATTGCCCTAACAGTGAAGATCATAGTATCTCTCCTGGCAGGTAAGTAGGAGTTGGGCCAGAGCTGTGGAGGATTGCTGCTCGGGCACCCCCTGTCAAGTGAAGGAGATCCAACTGAGGCAGCACAAGGGAACTCTCGAAAGAAGAACAAGGCTAGAGGAAGATCTGAGACAAAGAAATCTGACTTTTACCAGAGCTGACCAGAGGAAAGCACAAACACAGTCCCCCACTACCACAAATAATGCAGTCGAGTTTCCCACATTTGGGGAAATCACAGGGGTCAGCATACCCAGAATGCAATGAATGAACCTCACCCTGGGAGAACAATCTTCATGACCATGGTATCGCCTATGCAAAATAAGTATGATTTGGGATAGGGCTGGGGAGGGCCGCTGCTCAGGCACATCTCTGTCAAGTAAAGGAGATTCAACTGAGGCAGCACAAGGGAACTCTCATCTGGAGACAACAACTGCAGGGAGAACACATATTTTCAGATGAACATGGGAGGGCAGAAGGCTGCCTAATACTGAAGCACCCCCAAACAACAAACCAAATGCAACAACTAGTACAAGCATTCCTGGGGGAAGTTCTGCAGAAGATGGATTTGCATACGGTGATGTCATCCAAGCAGTGGGCCAAAGTTGGCTGGAACCCTCATCTGCATATGAAAAGAGAAAAGGGGTATGCAGGGCATGGCGGCCTTTTGCGGCGCTTGGATGACCCTTAGTTCGCATTAAACACCCCCACCCTCCTTCGGTGTGGGGCTCATGTTGACAATGCCCCAGCCCCTGAAGCATTCAAGCTGATTTCTTACAGCAGCTTGGCACTGTAACAGCTCCAGAGCTGCTCTGTAAGGCAAGTAAAAGGGTGTGTAGTTTGCATTGTGCATTGGAAGGCACAAAGTAAGCAGACAGGAGGAGAAGTCAGGATAGTGCACAAGGGTATAAAAGGGAGGGGCTCAAGAAAAAAGAAGTGGAAACAGACAGCAAACTAGGCTGGAGAGAGACCTGAGACAAAGAGATCTGAATTATACGAGAGCCGACCAGGGGAAACACAAATTATGCAGTCAAGTTTCCCACATTTGGGGAAATCGCAGGGGCAGCACACCCAGAGTGCAATGGGTGAGCCTTGCCCTGGGAGAAGCACCTTCATGATCATAGTATCTCACCTGGCAGGTAAGTAGGAGTTGGGCTTGAGCTGGGGAGGGTCGCTGCTCGGGCACCCCCCTGTCAAGTGAAGGAGATCCAACTGAGGCAGCACAAGGGAACTCTCGAAAGAAGAACAAGGCTAGAGGAAGATCTGAAACAAAGAAATCTGACTTTTACCAGAGCTGACCAGAGGAAAACACAAACACAGTCCCCCACTACCACAAATAATGCAGTCGAGTTACCCACATTTGGGGAAATCACAGGGGTCAGCATACCCAGAATGCAATGAATGAACCTCACCCTGGGAGAATAATCTTCATGACCATGGTATCTCCTATGCAAAATAAGTATGATTTGGGATAGGGCTGGGGAGGGCCGCTGCTCAGGCACATCTCTGTCAAGTAAAGGAGATTCAACTGAGGCAGCACAAGGGAACTCCAGCATCCTCTACAGACTAAGAGAAAAGGATTTACCGGTAGGTATTAAAATCCTATTTTCTCATACGACCTAGAGGATGCTGGGGTCACATTAAGAACCATGGGGTTATACCAAAGCTCTTGAACGGGTGGAAGAGTGCGTACGACTCTGCAGCACCGAATGACCCAACTTGAGGTTATCATCGGCAAGGATGCAGTGGCGTTAATGTTTCCTGGTGTCAACCTGTATTATTTCAGTAGATATTGAAATGAGGATGCATCTTGCTGCCTTTCCAATGAAGCAAGTTTAATTTAGTAATAGGTGAAAAACCATCCCTACAAAGATGTTAATCAGATACTTGGCTTTGTGGACACTTTTCAGAGAACAAATTTGTTAGCATAAAAATAAAGCCAGAAAATGAAGAGCTGTTTAATCACTCAATTGGATTTTTTTGCCAGCATATTTCTTTTTCTCTGCAAACCACTGCTAAATTGTGCTTCCTAGCTGTTTTTATAAAATCACTGAATCAAATCTAACTCTGATTACATCAGAGAAGGCCAGGTACCCTACACCATAACAGGGGTTTTTGAAATTTTGACTTGTCTACTTAAAGATCACCAAAATCTGATAACAAGGTCAATTACATCCCTGGGTGGGATTAAACCACCAACCCTTTGGTTAATAACCAATCACACTAACCAATTGCGCCACAGAGACACTTTGCAAAAGTCCATACTGACAAAGGCTAATAAGCATTCATCTAGAACGTTTCCTAGAAAAACTTTAAAAAGTCAATAATCTGGAGAGTTTTTGTAAGATGTTTCTTCCATCAACCAACGAAGAAACACATTGTTACTTTCCCATGATGAGTGAGTGCTTCAAGATCTCTTGCACTTACATGTGCAGCAGAGTACTGTAATGAAAGCATGCTGGGTTCATAACCCAGAGGTAGGCAGATTGAAACTATCCTCTGCTATATGCATTTTTTTTTTGTTAATTAAAGTAATCCAAAACTGGGATTGATATTTTTTCTCTTTTATTTTTACTTAAAGTACAATAACTTTTACCATTTTAATATGTTTTAATAGTATATTGACAGTATTGTTTTCTTTCAAAAATCCACTTAATTTTCTTTACCCGATTATTAAAATGGTAATTGACAAAAACAAACTACATTGTCACCAGAAGAGCAATACAAAATGTACAAGTGATATATTAAAATCATCTTTCCAGCTTGAATTTCAATGATGCATTGGGGCAACGATTTTGTGAGAAACATCTTCACCCTTAAATAAAGATTTTCTTAATTCCTTACCTGTGTGCTAATTAGATATCACCTTGTTTTCACATTAAACAGACTTCCACATGAGAAAGCAGCAAGGATGCAGTGGCGTTAATGTTTCCTGGTGTCAACCTGTATTATTTCAGTAGATATTGAAATGAGGATGCATCTTGCTGCCTTTCCAATGAAGCAAGTTTAATTTAGTAATAGGTGAAAAACCATCCCTACAAAGATGTTAATCCGATACTTGGCTTTGTGGACACTTTTCAGAGAACAAATTTGTTAGCATAAAAATAAAGCCAGAAAATGAAGAGCTGTTTAATCACTCAATTGGATTTTTCTGCCAGCATATTTCATTTTCTCTGCAACCCACTGCTAAATTGTGCTTCCTAGCTGTTTTTTGATAAAATCACCTAATCAAATCTAACTCTGATTACATCAGAGTAGGCCAGGTACCCTACACCATAAGAGGGGGTTTGAAATTTTGACTTGTCTACTTAAAGATCACCAAAATCTGATGACAAGGTCAATAACATCCCTGGGTGGGATTGAACCACCAACCCTTTGGTTAATAACCAAACACACTAACCGATTGCACCACAGAGACACTTTGCAAAAGTACATACTGACAAAGGCTAATAAGCATTCATCTAGAACGTTTCCTAGAAAACTTTAAAAAGTCAATAATCTGGAGAGATTTTGTAAGATGTTTCTTCCATCAACCAATGAAGAAACGCATTGGTACTTTCCCATGATGAGTGAGTGCTTCAGGATCTCTTGCACTTACATGTGCAGCAGAGTACTGCAATGGAAGCATGCTGGGCCCATAACCCAGAGGTAGGCAGATTGAAACTATCCTCTGCTATATGCATTTTTTTTTGTTAATTAAAGTAATCCAAAACTGGGATTGATATTTTTGCTCTTTTATTTTTACTTAAAGTACAATAACTTTTACCATTTTAATTTGTTTTAATAGTATATTGACAGTATTGTTTTCTTTCAAAAATCCACTTAATTTTCTTTACCCTATTATTAAAATGGTAATTGACAAAAACAAACTACATTGTCACCAGAAGAGCAATACAAAATGTACAAGTGATATATTAAAATCATCTTTCCAGCTTGAATTTCAATGATGCATTGGGGCAACGATTTTGTGAGAAACATCTTCACCCTTAAATAAAGATTTTCTTAATTCCTTACCTGTGTGCTAATTAGATATCACCTTGTTTTCACATTAAACAGACTTCCACATGAGAAAGCAGCAAGGATGCAGTGGCGTTAATGTTTCCTGGTGTCAACCTGTATTATTTCAGTAGATATTGAAATGAGGATGCATCTTGCTGCCTTTCCAATGAAGCAAGTTTAATTTAGTAATAGGTGAAAAACCATCCCTACAAAGATGTTAATCAGATACTTGGCTTTGTGGACACTTTTCAGAGAACAAATTTGTTAGCATAAAAATAAAGCCAGAAAATGAAGAGCTGTTTAATCACTCAATTGGATTTTTTTGCCAGCATATTTCTTTTTCTCTGCAAACCACTGCTAAATTGTGCTTCCTAGCTGTTTTTATAAAATCACTGAATCAAATCTAACTCTGATTACATCAGAGAAGGCCAGGTACCCTACACCATAACAGGGGTTTTTGAAATTTTTACTTGTCTACTTAAAGATCACCAAAATCTGATAACAAGGTCAATTACGTCCCTGGGTGGGATTGAACCACCAACCTTTTGGTTAATAGCCGTACACACTAACTGATTGCGCCACAGCGACACTTTGCAAAAGTACATACTGACAAAGGCTAATAAGCATTCATCTAGAACGTTTCCTAGAAAAACTTTAAATAGTCAATAATCTGGAGAGTTTTTGTAAGATGTTTCTTCCATCAACCAATGAAGAAACACATTGGTACTTTCCCATGATGAGTGAGTGCTTCAGGATCTCTTGCAATTACATGTGCAGCAGAGTACTGTAATGGAAGCTCGCTGGGTCCATAACCCAGAGGTAGGCAGATTGAAACTATCCTCTGCTATATGCATTTTTTTTTGTTAATTAAAGTAAACCAAAACTGGGATTGATATTTTTGCTCTTTTATTTTTACTTAAAGTACAATAACTTTTACCATTTTAATTTGTTTTAATAGTATATTGACAGTATTGTTTTCTTTCAAAAATCCACTTAATTTTCTTTACCCGATTATTAAAATGGTAATTGACAAAAACAAACTACATTGTCACCAGAAGAGCAATACAAAATGTACAAGTGATATATTAAAATCATCTTTCCAGCTTGGATTTCAATGATGCATTGGGGCAACGATTTTGTGAGAAACATCTTCACCCTTAAATAAAGATTTTCTTAATTCCTTACATGTGTGCTAATTAGATATCACCTTGTTTTCACATTAAACAGACTTCCACATGAGAAAACAGCAAAGATGCAGTGGCGTTAATGTTTCATGGTGTCAACCTGTATTATTTCCGTAGATATTGAAATGATGCATCTTGCTGCCTTTCCAATGAAGCAAGTTTAATTTAGTAATAGGTGAAAAACCATCCCTACAAAGATGTTAATCAGATACTTGGCTTTGTGGACACTTTTCAGAGAACAAATTTGTTATCATAAAAATAAAGCCAGAAAATGAAGAGCTGTTTAATCACTCAATTGTATTTTTCTGCCAGCATTTTTCTTTTTCTCTGCAACCCACTGCTAAATTGTGCTTCCTAGCTGTTTTTTTATAAAATCACTTAATCAAATCTAACTCTGATTACATCAGAGAAGGCCAGGTACCCTACACCATAAGAGGGGGTTTGCAATTTTGACTTGTCTACTTAAATATCACCAAAATCTGATCACAAGGTCAATTACGTCCCTGGGTGGGATTGAACCACCAACCTTTTGATTAATAGCTGAACACACTAACCGATTGCGCCACAGAGACACTTTGCAAAAAGAATATACTGACAAAGACTAATAAGCATTCATCTAGAACGTTTCCTAGAAAAACTTTAAAAAGTCAATAATCTGGAGAGTTTTTGTAAGATGTTTCTTCCAGCAACCAATGAAGAAACACATTGGTACTTCCGCATGATGAGTGAGTGCTTCAGGATCTCTTGCACTTACATGTGCAGCAGAGTACTGCAATGGAAGCATGCTGGGCCCATAACCCAGAGGTAGGCAGATTGAAACTATCCTTTGCTATATGCATTTTTTTTTTGTTCATTAAAGTAATCCAAAACTGGGATTGATATTTTAGCTTTTATTTTTACTTAAAGTACAATAACTTTTACCATTTTAATTTGTTTTAATAGTATATTGACAGTATTGTTTTCTTTCAAAAATCCACTTAATTTTCTTTACCCTATTATTAAAATGGTAATTGACAAAAATAAACTACATTGTCACCAGAAGAGCAATACAAAATGTACAAGTGATATATTAAAATCATCTTTCCAGCTTGAATTTCAATGATGCATTGGGGCAATGATTTTGTGAGAAACATCTTTACCCTTAAATAAAGATTTTCTTAATTCCTTACCTGTGTGCTAATTAGATATCACCTTGTTTTCACATTAAACAGACTTCCACATGAGAAAGCAGCAAGGATGCAGTGGCGTTAATGTTTCCTGGTGTCAACCTGTATTATTTCAGTAGATATTGAAATGAGGATGCATCTTGCTGCCTTTCCAATGAAGCAAGTTTAATTTAGTAATAGGTGAAAAACCATCCCTACAAATATGTTAATCAGATACTTGGCTTTGTGGACACTTTTCAGAGAACAAATTTGTTATCATAAAAATAAAGCCAGAAAATGAAGAGCTGTTTAATCACTCAATTGTATTTTTCTGCCAGCATTTTTCTTTTTCTCTGCAACCCACTGCTAAATTGTGCTTCCTAGCTGTTTTTTTATAAAATCACTTAATCAAATCTAACTCTGATTACATCAGAGAAGGCCAGGTACCCTACACCATAAGAGGGGGTTTGCAATTTTGACTTGTCTACTTAAATATCACCAAAATCTGATCACAAGGTCAATTACATCCCTGGGTGGGATTGAACCACCAACCTTTTGATTAATAGCTGAACACACTAACCGATTGCGCCACAGAGACACTTTGCAAAAAGAATATACTGACAAAGACTAATAAGCATTCATCTAGAACGTTTCCTAGAAAAACTTTAAAAAGTCAATAATCTGGAGAGTTTTTGTAAGATGTTTCTTCCAGCAACCAATGAAGAAACACATTGGTACTTTCGCATGATGAGTGAGTGCTTCAGGATCTCTTGCACTTACATGTGCAGCAGAGTACTGCAATGGAAGCATGCTGGGCCCATAACCCAGAGGTAGGCAGATTGAAACTATCCTTTGCTATATGCATTTTTTTTTTGTTCATTAAAGTAATCCAAAACTGGGATTGATATTTTAGCTTTTATTTTTACTTAAAGTACAATAACTTTTACCATTTTAATTTGTTTTAATAGTATATTGACAGTATTGTTTTCTTTCAAAAATCCACTTAATTTTCTTTACCCTATTATTAAAATGGTAATTGACAAAAATAAACTACATTGTCACCAGAAGAGCAATACAAAATGTACAAGTGATATATTAAAATCATCTTTCCAGCTTGAATTTCAATGATGCATTGGGGCAATGATTTTGTGAGAAACATCTTTACCCTTAAATAAAGATTTTCTTAATTCCTTACCTGTGTGCTAATTAGATATCACCTTGTTTTCACATTAAACAGACTTCCACATGAGAAAGCAGCAAGGATGCAGTGGCGTTAATGTTTCCTGGTGTCAACCTGTATTATTTCAGTAGATATTGAAATGAGGATGCATCTTGCTGCCTTTCCAATGAAGCAAGTTTAATTTAGTAATAGGTGAAAAACCATCCCTACAAATATGTTAATCAGATACTTGGCTTTGTGGACACTTTTCAGAGAACAAATTTGTTATCATAAAAATAAAGCCAGAAAATGAAGAGCTGTTTAATCACTCAATTGTATTTTTCTGCCAGCATTTTTCTTTTTCTCTGCAACCCACTGCTAAATTGTGCTTCCTAGCTGTTTTTTTATAAAATCACTTAATCAAATCTAACTCTGATTACATCAGAGAAGGCCAGGTACCCTACACCATAAGAGGGGGTTTGCAATTTTGACTTGTCTACTTAAATATCACCAAAATCTGATCACAAGGTCAATTACATCCCTGGGTGGGATTGAACCACCAACCTTTTGATTAATAGCTGAACACACTAACCGATTGCGCCACAGAGACACTTTGCAAAAAGAATATACTGACAAAGACTAATAAGCATTCATCTAGAACGTTTCCTAGAAAAACTTTAAAAAGTCAATAATCTGGAGAGTTTTTGTAAGATGTTTCTTCCAGCAACCAATGAAGAAACACATTGGTACTTTCGCATGATGAGTGAGTGCTTCAGGATCTCTTGCACTTACATGTGCAGCAGAGTACTGCAATGGAAGCATGCTGGGCCCATAACCCAGAGGTAGGCAGATTGAAACTATCCTTTGCTATATGCATTTTTTTTTTGTTCATTAAAGTAATCCAAAACTGGGATTGATATTTTAGCTTTTATTTTTACTTAAAGTACAATAACTTTTACCATTTTAATTTGTTTTAATAGTATATTGACAGTATTGTTTTCTTTCAAAAATCCACTTAATTTTCTTTACCCTATTATTAAAATGGTAATTGACAAAAACAAACTACATTGTCACCAGAAGAGCAATACAAAATGTACAAGTGATATATTAAAATCATCTTTCCAGCTTGAATTTCAATGATGCATTGGGGCAATGATTTTGTGAGAAACATCTTTACCCTTAAATAAAGATTTTCTTAATTCCTTACCTGTGTGCTAATTAGATATCACCTTGTTTTCACATTAAACAGACTTCCACATGAGAAAGCAGCAAGGATGCAGTGGCGTTAATGTTTCCTGGTGTCAACCTGTATTATTTCAGTAGATATTGAAATGAGGATGCATCTTGCTGCCATTCCAATGAAGCAAGTTTAATTTAGTAATAGGTGAAAAACCATCCCTACAAATATGTTAATCAGATACTTGGCTTTGTGGACACTTTTCAGAGAACAAATTAGTTAGCATAAAAATAAAGCCAGAAAATGAAGAGCTGTTTAATCACTCAATTGGATTTTTCTGCCAGCATATTTCTTTTTCTCTGCAACCCACTGCTAAATTGTGCTTCCTAGCTGTTTTTATAAAATCACTGAATCAAATCTAACTCTGATTACATCAGAGAAGGCCAGGTACCCTACACCATAACAGGGGGTTTGAAATTTTGACTTGTCTGCTTAAAGATCACCAAAATCTGATAACAAGGTCAATTAAGTCCCTGGGTGGGATTGAACCACCAACCTTTTGGTTAATAGCCTTACACACTAACTGATTGCGCCACAGCGACACTTTGCAAAAGTACTTACTGACAAAGGCTAATAAGCATTCATCTAGAACGATTCCTAGAAACATTTTAAAAAGTCAATAATGTGGAGAGTTTTTGTAAGATGTTTCTTCCATCAACCAATGAAGAAACACATTGGTACTTTCCCATGATGAGTGAGTGCTTCAGGATCTCTTGCACTTACATGTGCAGCAGAGTACTGTAATGGAAGCATGCTGGGTCCATAACCCAGAGGTAGGCAGATTGAAACTATCCTCTGCTATATGCATTTTTTTTTTGTTCATTAAAGTAATCCAAAACTGGTATTGATATTTTAGCTTTTATTTTTACTTAAAGTACAATAACTTTTACCATTTTAATTTGTTTTAATAGTATATTGACAGTATTGTTTTCTTTCAAAAATCCAATTAATTTTCTTTACCCGATTATTAAAATGGTAACTGACAAAAACAAACTACATTGTCACCAGAAGAGCAATACAAAATGTACAAGTGATATATTAAAATCATCTTTCCAGCTTGAATTTCAATGATGCATTGGGGCAACGATTTTGTGAGAAACATCTTCACCCTTAAATAAAGATTTTCTTAATTCCTTACCTGTGTGCTAATTAGATATCACCTTGTTTTCACATTAAACAGACTTCCACATGAGAAAGCAGCAAGGATGCAGTGGCGTTAATGTTTCCTGGTGTCAACCTGTATTATTTCAGTAGATATTGAAATGAGGATGCATCTTGCTGCCTTTCCAATGAAGCAAGTTTAATTTAGTAATAGGTGAAAAACCATCCCTACAAAGGTGTTAATCAGAGACTTGGCTTTGTGGACACTTTTCAGAGAACAAATTTGTTATCATAAAAATAAAGCCAGAAAATGAAGAGCTGTTTAATCACTCAATTGTATTTTTCTGCCAGCATTTTTCTTTTTCTCTGCAACCCACTGCTAAATTGTGCTTCCTAGCTGTTTTTTTATAAAATCACTTAATCAAATCTAACTCTGATTACATCAGAGAAGGCCAGGTACCCTACACCATAAGAGGGGGTTTGCAATTTTGACTTGTCTACTTAAATATCACCAAAATCTGATCACAAGGTCAATTACGTCCCTGGGTGGGATTGAACCACCAACCTTTTGATTAATAGCTGAACACACTAACCGATTGCGCCACAGAGACACTTTGCAAAAAGAATATACTGACAAAGACTAATAAGCATTCATCTAGAACGTTTCCTAGAAAAACTTTAAAAAGTCAATAATCTGGAGAGTTTTTGTAAGATGTTTCTTCCAGCAACCAATGAAGAAACACATTGGTACTTTCGCATGATGAGTGAGTGCTTCAGGATCTCTTGCACTTACATGTGCAGCAGAGTACTGCAATGGAAGCATGCTGGGCCCATAACCCAGAGGTAGGCAGATTGAAACTATCCTTTGCTATATGCATTTTTTTTTGGTTCATTAAAGTAATCCAAAACTGGGATTGATATTTTAGCTTTTATTTTTACTTAAAGTACAATAACTTTTACCATTTTAATTTGTTTTAATAGTATATTGACAGTATTGTTTTCTTTCAAAAATCCACTTAATTTTCTTTACCCTATTATTAAAATGGTAATTGACAAAAACAAACTACATTGTCACCAGAAGAGCAATACAAAATGTACAAGTGATATATTAAAATCATCTTTCCAGCTTGAATTTCAATGATGCATTGGGGCAATGATTTTGTGAGAAACATCTTTACCCTTAAATAAAGATTTTCTTAATTCCTTACCTGTGTGCTAATTAGATATCACCTTGTTTTCACATTAAACAGACTTCCACATGAGAAAGCAGCAAGGATGCAGTGGCGTTAATGTTTCCTGGTGTCAACCTGTATTATTTCAGTAGATATTGAAATGAGGATGCATCTTGCTGCCTTTCCAATGAAGCAAGTTTAATTTAGTAATAGGTGAAAAACCATCCCTACAAATATGTTAATCAGATACTTGGCTTTGTGGACACTTTTCAGAGAACAAATTAGTTAGCATAAAAATAAAGCCAGAAAATGAAGAGCTGTTTAATCACTCAATTGGATTTTTCTGCCAGCATATTTCTTTTTCTCTGCAACCCACTGCTAAATTGTGCTTCCTAGCTGTTTTTATAAAATCACTGAATCAAATCTAACTCTGATTACATCAGAGAAGGCCAGGTACCCTACACCATAACAGGGGGTTTGAAATTTTGACTTGTCTGCTTAAAGATCACCAAAATCTGATAACAAGGTCAATTAAGTCCCTGGGTGGGATTGAACCACCAACCTTTTGGTTAATAGCCTTACACACTAACTGATTGCGCCACAGCGACACTTTGCAAAAGTACTTACTGACAAAGGCTAATAAGCATTCATCTAGAACGATTCCTAGAAACATTTTAAAAAGTCAATAATGTGGAGAGTTTTTGTAAGATGTTTCTTCCATCAACCAATGAAGAAACACATTGGTACTTTCCCATGATGAGTGAGTGCTTCAGGATCTCTTGCACTTACATGTGCAGCAGAGTACTGTAATGGAAGCATGCTGGGTCCATAACCCAGAGGTAGGCAGATTGAAACTATCCTCTGCTATATGCATTTTTTTTTGTTCATTAAAGTAATCCAAAACTGGGATTGATATTTTAGCTTTTATTTTTACTTAAAGTACAATAACTTTTACCATTTTAATTTGTTTTAATAGTATATTGACAGTATTGTTTTCTTTCAAAAATCCAATTAATTTTCTTTACCCGATTATTAAAATGGTAACTGACAAAAACAAACTACATTGTCACCAGAAGAGCAATACAAAATGTACAAGTGATATATTAAAATCATCTTTCCAGCTTGAATTTCAATGATGCATTGGGGCAACGATTTTGTGAGAAACATCTTCACCCTTAAATAAAGATTTTCTTAATTCCTTACCTGTTTGCTAATTAGATATCACCTTGTTTTCACATTAAACAGACTTCCACATGAGAAAGCAGCAAGGATGCAGTGGCGTTAATGTTTCCTGGTGTCAACCTGTATTATTTCAGTAGATATTGAAATGAGGATGCATCTTGCTGCCTTTCCAATGAAGCAAGTTTAATTTAGTAATAGGTGAAAAACCATCCCTACAAAGGTGTTAATCAGAGACTTGGCTTTGTGGACACTTTTCAGAGAACAAATTTGTTAGCATAAAAATAAAGCCAGAAAATGAAGAGCTGTTTAATCACTCAATTGGATTTTTTTGATAGCATATTTCTTTTTCTCTGCAACCCACTGCTAAATTGTGCTTCCTAGCTGTTTTTATAAAATCACTGAATCAAATCTAACTCTGATTACATCAGAGAAGGCCAGGTACCCTACACCATAACAGGGGTTTTCGAAATTTTGACTTGTCTACTTAAAGATCAACAAAATCTGATAACAAGGTCAATAATGTCCCTGGGTGGGATTGAACCACCAACCTTTTGGTTAATAGCTGTACACACTAACTGATTGCGCCACAGCGACACTTTGCAAAAGTACATACTGACAAAGGCTAATAAGCATTCATCTAGAACGTTTCCTATAAAAACTTTAAATAGTCAATAATCTGGAGAGTTTTTGTAAGATGTTTCTTCCATCAACCAATGAAGAAACACATTGGTACTTTCCCATGATGAGTGAGTGCTTCAGGATCTCTTGCATTTACATGTGCAGCAGAGTACTGTTATGAAAGCATGCTGGGTCCATAACCCAGAGGTAGGCAGATTGAAACTATCCTCTGCTATATGCATTTTTTTTTTGTTAATTAAAGTAATCCAAAACTGGGATTGATATTTTTGCTCTTTTATTTTTACTTAAAGTACAATAACTTTTACCATTTTAATTTGTTTTAATAGTATATTGACAGTATTGTTTTCTTTCAAAAATCCAATTAATTTTCTTTACCCGATTATTAAAATGGTAATTGACAAAAACAAACTACATTGTCACCAGAAGAGCAATACAAAATGTACAAGTGATATATTAAAATCATCTTTCCAGCTTGAATTTCAATGATGCATTGGGGCAACGATTTTGTGAGAAACATCTTCACCCTTAAATAAAGATTTTCTTAATTCCTTACCTGTGTGCTAATTAGATATCACTTTGTTTTCACATTAAACAGACTTCCACATGAGAAAACAGCAAAGATGCAGTGGCGTTAATGTTTCCTGGTGTCAACCTGTATTATTTCCGTAGATATTGAAATGAGGATGCATCTTGCTGCCTTTCCAATGAAGCAAGTTTAATTTAGTAATAGGTGAAAAACCATCCCTACAAAGATGTTAATCAGAAACTTGGCTTTGTGGACACTTTTCAGAGAACAAATTTGTTATCATAAAAATAAAGCCAGAAAATGAAGAGCTGTTTAATCACTCAATTGGATTTTTCTGCCAGCATTTTTCTTTTTCTCTGCAACCCACTGCTAAATTGTGCTTCCTAGCTGTTTTTTTTATAAAATCACTTAATCAAATCTAACTCTGATTACATCAGAGAAGGCCAGGTACCCTACACCATAAGAGGGGTTTTGCAATTTTGACTTGTCTACTTAAATATTACCAAAATCTGATCACAATGTCAATTACGTCCCTGGGTGGGATTGAACCACCAACCTTCTGATTAATAGCTGAACACACTAACCGATTGCGCCACAGAGACACTTTGCAAAAAGTACATACTGACAAAGACTAATAAGCATTCATCTAGAACGTTTCCTAGAAAAACTTTAAAAAGTCAATAATCTGGAGAGTTTTTGTAAGATGTTTCTTCCAGCAACCAATGAAGAAACACATTGGTACTTTCGCATGATGAGTGAGTGCTTCAGGATCTCTTGCACTTACATGTGCAGCAGAGTACTGCACTGGAAGCATGCTGGGCCCATAACCCAGAGGTAGGCAGATTGAAACTATCCTTTGCTATATGCATTTTTTTTTTGTTCATTAAAGTAATCCAAAACTGGGATTGATATTTTAGCTTTTATTTTTACTTAAAGTACAATAACTTTTACCATTTTAATTTGTTTTAATAGTATATTGACAGTATTGTTTTCTTTCAAAAATCCAATTAATTTTCTTTACCCGATTTTTAAAATGGTAATTGACAAAAACAAACTACATTGTCACCAGAAGAGCAATACAAAATGTACAAGTGATATATTAAAATCATCTTTCCAGCTTGAATTTCAATGATGCATTGGGGCAACGATTTTGTGAGAAACATCTTCACCCTTAAATAAAGATTTTCTTAATTCCTTACCTGTGTGCTAATTAGATATCACCTTGTTTTCACATTAAACAGACTTCCACATGAGAAAACAGCAAAGATGCAGTGGCGTTAATGTTTCCTGGTGTCAACCTGTATTATTTCCGTAGATATTGAAATGAGGATGCATCTTGCTGCCTTTCCAATGAAGCAAGTTTAATTTAGTAATAGGTGAAAAACCATCCCTACAAAGATGTTAATCAGATACTTGGCTTTGTGGACACTTTTCAGAGAACAAATTTGTTATCATAAAAATAAAGCCAGAAAATGAAGAGCTGTTTAATCACTCAATTGGATTTTTCTGCCAGCATTTTTCTTTTTCTCTGCAACCCACTGCTAAATTGTGCTTCC
This sequence comes from Pseudophryne corroboree, assembly GCF_028390025.1. NCBI lineage: Eukaryota > Metazoa > Chordata > Amphibia > Anura > Myobatrachidae > Pseudophryne > Pseudophryne corroboree. The sequence continues at coordinate 86,547 of NW_026970503.1, forward strand.
TAGCTGTTTTTTTTATAAAATCACTTAATCAAATCTAACTCTGATTACATCAGAGAAGGCCAGGTACCCTACACCATAAGAGAGGGTTTGCAATTTTGACTTGTCTACTTAAATATCACCAAAATCTGATCACAAGGTCAATTACGTCCCTGGGTGGGATTGAACCACCAACCTTTTGATTAATAGCTGAACACACTAACAGATTGCGCCACAGAGACACTTTGCAAAAAGTCCATACTGACAAAGACTAATAAGCATTCATCTAGAACGTTTCCTAGAAAAACTTTAAAAAGTCAATAATCTGGAGAGTTTTTGTAAGATGTTTCTTCCAGCAACCAATGAAGAAACACATTGGTACTTTCGCATGATGAGTGAGTGCTTCAGGATCTCTTGCACTTAAATGTGCAGCAGAGTACTGCAATGGAAGCATGCTGGGCCCATAACCCAGAGGTAGGCAGATTGAAACTATCCTTTGCTATATGCATTTTTTTTTGTTCATTAAAGTAATCCAAAACTGGGATTGATATTTTAGCTTTTATTTTTACTTAAAGTACAATAACTTTTACCATTTTAATTTGTTTTAATAGTATATTGACAGTATTGTTTTCTTTCAAAAATCCACTTAATTTTTGTTTACCCTATTATTAAAATGGTAATTGACAAAAACAAACTACATTGTCACCAGAAGAGCAATACAAAATGTACAAGTGATACATTAAAATCATCTTTCCAGCTTGAATTTCAATGATGCATTGGGGCAACGATTATGTGAGAAACATCTTCACCCTTAAATAAAGATTTTCTTAATTCCTTACCTGTGTGCTAATTAGATATCACCTTGTTTTCACATTAAACAGACTTCCACATGAGAAAGCAGCAAGGATGCAGTGGCGTTAATGTTTCCTGGTGTCAACCTGTATTATTTCAGTAGATATTGAAATGAGGATGCATCTTGCTGCCTTTCCAATGAAGCAAGTTTAATTTAGTAATAGGTGAAAAACCATCCCTACAAATATGTTAATCAGATACTTGGCTTTGTGGACACTTTTCAGAGAACAAATTAGTTAGCATAAAAATAAAGCCAGAAAATGAAGAGCTGTTTAATCACTCAATTGGATTTTTCTGCCAGCATATTTCTTTTTCTCTGCAACCCACTGCTAAATTGTGCTTCCTAGCTGTTTTTATAAAATCACTGAATCAAATCTAACTCTGATTACATCAGAGAAGGCCAGGTACCCTACACCATAACAGGGGGTTTGAAATTTTGACTTGTCTGCTTAAAGATCACCAAAATCTGATAACAAGGTCAATTAAGTCCCTGGGTGGGATTGAACCACCAACCTTTTGGTTAATAGCCTTACACACTAACTGATTGCGCCACAGCGACACTTTGCAAAAGTACTTACTGACAAAGGCTAATAAGCATTCATCTAGAACGATTCCTAGAAACATTTTAAAAAGTCAATAATGTGGAGAGTTTTTGTAAGATGTTTCTTCCATCAACCAATGAAGAAACACATTGGTACTTTCCCATGATGAGTGAGTGCTTCAGGATCTCTTGCACTTACATGTGCAGCAGAGTACTGTAATGGAAGCATGCTGGGTCCATAACCCAGAGGTAGGCAGATTGAAACTATCCTCTGCTATATGCATTTTTTTTTGTTCATTAAAGTAATCCAAAACTGGGATTGATATTTTAGCTTTTATTTTTACTTAAAGTACAATAACTTTTACCATTTTAATTTGTTTTAATAGTATATTGACAGTATTGTTTTCTTTCAAAAATCCAATTAATTTTCTTTACCCGATTATTAAAATGGTAACTGACAAAAACAAACTACATTGTCACCAGAAGAGCAATACAAAATGTACAAGTGATATATTAAAATCATCTTTCCAGCTTGAATTTCAATGATGCATTGGGGCAACGATTTTGTGAGAAACATCTTCACCCTTAAATAAAGATTTTCTTAATTCCTTACCTGTTTGCTAATTAGATATCACCTTGTTTTCACATTAAACAGACTTCCACATGAGAAAGCAGCAAGGATGCAGTGGCGTTAATGTTTCCTGGTGTCAACCTGTATTATTTCAGTAGATATTGAAATGAGGATGCATCTTGCTGCCTTTCCAATGAAGCAAGTTTAATTTAGTAATAGGTGAAAAACCATCCCTACAAAGGTGTTAATCAGAGACTTGGCTTTGTGGACACTTTTCAGAGAACAAATTTGTTAGCATAAAAATAAAGCCAGAAAATGAAGAGCTGTTTAATCACTCAATTGGATTTTTTTGATAGCATATTTCTTTTTCTCTGCAACCCACTGCTAAATTGTGCTTCCTAGCTGTTTTTATAAAATCACTGAATCAAATCTAACTCTGATTACATCAGAGAAGGCCAGGTACCCTACACCATAACAGGGGTTTTCGAAATTTTGACTTGTCTACTTAAAGATCAACAAAATCTGATAACAAGGTCAATAATGTCCCTGGGTGGGATTGAACCACCAACCTTTTGGTTAATAGCTGTACACACTAACTGATTGCGCCACAGCGACACTTTGCAAAAGTACATACTGACAAAGGCTAATAAGCATTCATCTAGAACGTTTCCTATAAAAACTTTAAATAGTCAATAATCTGGAGAGTTTTTGTAAGATGTTTCTTCCATCAACCAATGAAGAAACACATTGGTACTTTCCCATGATGAGTGAGTGCTTCAGGATCTCTTGCATTTACATGTGCAGCAGAGTACTGTTATGAAAGCATGCTGGGTCCATAACCCAGAGGTAGGCAGATTGAAACTATCCTCTGCTATATGCATTTTTTTTTTGTTAATTAAAGTAATCCAAAACTGGGATTGATATTTTTGCTCTTTTATTTTTACTTAAAGTACAATAACTTTTACCATTTTAATTTGTTTTAATAGTATATTGACAGTATTGTTTTCTTTCAAAAATCCAATTAATTTTCTTTACCCGATTATTAAAATGGTAATTGACAAAAACAAACTACATTGTCACCAGAAGAGCAATACAAAATGTACAAGTGATATATTAAAATCATCTTTCCAGCTTGAATTTCAATGATGCATTGGGGCAACGATTTTGTGAGAAACATCTTCACCCTTAAATAAAGATTTTCTTAATTCCTTACCTGTGTGCTAATTAGATATCACTTTGTTTTCACATTAAACAGACTTCCACATGAGAAAACAGCAAAGATGCAGTGGCGTTAATGTTTCCTGGTGTCAACCTGTATTATTTCCGTAGATATTGAAATGAGGATGCATCTTGCTGCCTTTCCAATGAAGCAAGTTTAATTTAGTAATAGGTGAAAAACCATCCCTACAAAGATGTTAATCAGATACTTGGCTTTGTGGACACTTTTCAGAGAACAAATTTGTTATCATAAAAATAAAGCCAGAAAATGAAGAGCTGTTTAATCACTCAATTGGATTTTTCTGCCAGCATTTTTCTTTTTCTCTGCAACCCACTGCTAAATTGTGCTTCCTAGCTGTTTTTTTTATAAAATCACTTAATCAAATCTAACTCTGATTACATCAGAGAAGGCCAGGTACCCTACACCATAAGAGGGGTTTTGCAATTTTGACTTGTCTACTTAAATATTACCAAAATCTGATCACAATGTCAATTACGTCCCTGGGTGGGATTGAACCACCAACCTTCTGATTAATAGCTGAACACACTAACCGATTGCGCCACAGAGACACTTTGCAAAAAGTACATACTGACAAAGACTAATAAGCATTCATCTAGAACGTTTCCTAGAAAAACTTTAAAAAGTCAATAATCTGGAGAGTTTTTGTAAGATGTTTCTTCCAGCAACCAATGAAGAAACACATTGGTACTTTCGCATGATGAGTGAGTGCTTCAGGATCTCTTGCACTTACATGTGCAGCAGAGTACTGCACTGGAAGCATGCTGGGCCCATAACCCAGAGGTAGGCAGATTGAAACTATCCTTTGCTATATGCATTTTTTTTTTGTTCATTAAAGTAATCCAAAACTGGGATTGATATTTTAGCTTTTATTTTTACTTAAAGTACAATAACTTTTACCATTTTAATTTGTTTTAATAGTATATTGACAGTATTGTTTTCTTTCAAAAATCCAATTAATTTTCTTTACCCGATTTTTAAAATGGTAATTGACAAAAACAAACTACATTGTCACCAGAAGAGCAATACAAAATGTACAAGTGATATATTAAAATCATCTTTCCAGCTTGAATTTCAATGATGCATTGGGGCAACGATTTTGTGAGAAACATCTTCACCCTTAAATAAAGATTTTCTTAATTCCTTACCTGTGTGCTAATTAGATATCACCTTGTTTTCACATTAAACAGACTTCCACATGAGAAAACAGCAAAGATGCAGTGGCGTTAATGTTTCCTGGTGTCAACCTGTATTATTTCCGTAGATATTGAAATGAGGATGCATCTTGCTGCCTTTCCAATGAAGCAAGTTTAATTTAGTAATAGGTGAAAAACCATCCCTACAAAGATGTTAATCAGATACTTGGCTTTGTGGACACTTTTCAGAGAACAAATTTGTTATCATAAAAATAAAGCCAGAAAATGAAGAGCTGTTTAATCACTCAATTGGATTTTTCTGCCAGCATTTTTCTTTTTCTCTGCAACCCACTGCTAAATTGTGCTTCCTAGCTGTTTTTTTTATAAAATCACTTAATCAAATCTAACTCTGATTACATCAGAGAAGGCCAGGTACCCTACACCATAAGAGAGGGTTTGCAATTTTGACTTGTCTACTTAAATATCACCAAAATCTGATCACAAGGTCAATTACGTCCCTGGGTGGGATTGAACCACCAACCTTTTGATTAATAGCTGAACACACTAACAGATTGCGCCACAGAGACACTTTGCAAAAAGTCCATACTGACAAAGACTAATAAGCATTCATCTAGAACGTTTCCTAGAAAAACTTTAAAAAGTCAATAATCTGGAGAGTTTTTGTAAGATGTTTCTTCCAGCAACCAATGAAGAAACACATTGGTACTTTCGCATGATGAGTGAGTGCTTCAGGATCTCTTGCACTTAAATGTGCAGCAGAGTACTGCAATGGAAGCATGCTGGGCCCATAACCCAGAGGTAGGCAGATTGAAACTATCCTTTGCTATATGCATTTTTTTTTGTTCATTAAAGTAATCCAAAACTGGGATTGATATTTTAGCTTTTATTTTTACTTAAAGTACAATAACTTTTACCATTTTAATTTGTTTTAATAGTATATTGACAGTATTGTTTTCTTTCAAAAATCCACTTAATTTTTGTTTACCCTATTATTAAAATGGTAATTGACAAAAACAAACTACATTGTCACCAGAAGAGCAATACAAAATGTACAAGTGATACATTAAAATCATCTTTCCAGCTTGAATTTCAATGATGCATTGGGGCAACGATTATGTGAGAAACATCTTCACCCTTAAATAAAGATTTTCTTAATTCCTTACCTGTGTGCTAATTAGATATCACCTTGTTTTCACATTAAACAGACTTCCACATGAGAAAGCAGCAAGGATGCAGTGGCGTTAATGTTTCCTGGTGTCAACCTGTATTATTTCAGTAGATATTGAAATGAGGATGCATCTTGCTGCCTTTCCAATGAAGCAAGTTTAATTTAGTAATAGATGAAAAACCATCCCTACAAATATGTTAATCAGATACTTGGCTTTGTGGACACTTTTCAGAGAACAAATTAGTTAGCATAAAAATAAAGCCAGAAAATGAAGAGCTGTTTAATCACTCAATTGGATTTTTCTGCCAGCATATTTCTTTTTCTCTGCAACCCACTGCTAAATTGTGCTTCCTAGCTGTTTTTATAAAATCACTGAATCAAATCTAACTACATCAGAGAAGGCCAGGTAGCCTACACCATAACAGGGGGTTTGAAATTTTGACTTGTCTACTTAAAGATCACCAAAATCTGATAACAAGGTCAATTAAGTCCCTGGGTGGGATTGAACCACCAACCTTTTGGTTAATAGCCTTACACACTAACTGATTGCGCCACAGCGACACTTTGCAAAAGTACATACTGACAAAGGCTAATAAGCATTCATCTAGAACGATTCCTAGAAACATTTTAAAAAGTCAATAATGTGGAGAGTTTTTGTAAGATGTTTCTTCCATCAACCAATGAAGAAACACATTGGTACTTTCCCATGATGAGTGAGTGCTTCAGGATCTTCTGCACTTACATGTGCAGCAGAGTACTGTAATGGAAGCATGCTGGGTCCATAACCCAGAGGTAGGCAGATTGAAACTATCCTCTGCTATATGCATTTTTTTTTTGTTAATTAACGTAATCCAAAACTGGGATTGATATTTTTGCTCTTTTATTTTTACTTAAAGTACAATAACTTTTACCATTTTAATTTGTTTTAATAGTATATTGACAGTATTGTTTTCTTTCAAAAATCCACTTAATTTTCTTTACCCGATTATTAAAATGGTAATTGACAAAAACAAACTACATTGTCACCAGAAGAGCAATACAAAATGTACAAGTGATATATTAAAATCATCTTTCCAGCTTGAATTTCAATGATGCATTGGGGCAACGATTTTGTGAGAAACATCTTCACCCTTAAATAAAGATTTTCTTAATTCCTTACCTGTGTGCTAATTAGATATCACCTTGTTTTCACATTAAACAGACTTCCACATGAGAAAACAGTAAAGATGCAGTGGCGTTAATGTTTCCTGGTGTCAACCTGTATTATTTCCGTAGATATTGAAATGAGGATGCATCTTGCTGCCTTTCCAATGAAGCAAGTTTAATTTAGTAATAGGTGAAAAACCATCCCTACAAAGATGTTAATCAGATATTTGGCTTTGTGGACACTTTTCAGAGAACAAATTTGTTATCATAAAAATAAAGCCAGAATATGAAGAGCTGTTTAATCACTCAATTGGATTTTTCTGCCAGCATTATTCTTTTTCTCTGCAACCCACTGCTAAATTGTGCTTCCTAGCTGTTTTTTAATAAAATCACTTAATCAAATCTAACCCTGATTACATCAGAGAAGGCCAGGTACCCTACACCATAACAGGGGGTTTGCAATTTTGACTTGTCTACTTAAATATCACCAAAATCTGATCACAAGGTCAATTATGTCCCTGGGAGGGATTGAACCACCAACCTTTTGATTAATAGCTGAACACACTAACCGATTGCGCCACAGAGACACTTTGCAAAAAGTACATACTGACAAAGACTAATAAGCATTCATCTAGAACGTTTCCTAGAAAAACTTTAAAAAATCAATAATCTGGAGAGTTTTTGTAAGATGTTTCTTCCAGCAACCAATGAAGAAACACATTGGTACTTTCGCATGATGAGTGAGTGCTTCAGGATCTCTTGCACTTACATGTGCAGCAGAGTACTGCAATGAAAGCATGCTGGGCCCATAACCCAGAGGTAGGCAGATTGAAACTATCCTCTGCTATATGCATTTTTTATTGTTAATTAAAGTAATCCAAAACTGGGATTGATATTTTTGCTCTTTTATTTTTACTTAAAGTACAATAACTTTTACCATTTTAATTTGTTTTAATAGTATATTGACAGTATTGTTTTCTTTCAAAAATCCACTTAATTTTCTTTACCCTATTATTATAATGGTAATTGACAAAAACAAACTACATTGTCACCAGAAGAGCAATACAAAATGTACAAGTGATATATTAAAATCATCTTTCCAGCTTGAATTTCAATGATGCATTGGGGCAACGATTTTGTGAGAAACACCTTCACCCTTAAATAAAGATTTTCTTAATTCCTTACCTGTGTGCTAATTAGATATCACCTTGTTTTCACATTAAACAGACTTCCACATGCGAAAGCAGCAAGGATGCAGTGGCGTTAATGTTTCCTGGTGTCAACCTGTATTATTTCAGTAGACATTGAAATGAGGATGCATCTTGCTGCCTTTCCAATGAAGCAAGTTTAATTTAGTAATAGGTGAAAAACCATCCCTACAAAGATGTTAATCAGAGACTTGGCTTTGTGGACACTTTTCAGAGAACAACTTTGTTAGCATAAAAATAAAGCCAGAAAATGAAGAGCTGTTTAATCACTCAATTGGATTTTTTTGCCAGCATATTTCTTTTTCTCTGCAACTCACTGCTAAATTGTGCTTCCTAGCTGTTTTTATAAAATCACTAAATCAAATCTAACTCTGATTACATCAGAGAAGGCCAGGTACCCTACACCATAACAGGGGGTTTGAAATTTTGACTTGTCTACTTAAAGATCACCAAAATCTGATAACAAGGTCAATTAAGTCCCTGGGTGGGATTGAACCACCAACCTTTTGGTTAATAGCCTTACACACTAACTGATTGCGCCACAGCGACACTTTGCAAAAGTACATACTGACAAAGACTAATAAGCATTCATCTAGAACGATTCCTAGAAACATTTTAAAAAGTCAATAATGTGGAGAGTTTTTGTAAGATGTTTCTTCCATCAACCAATGAAGAAACACATTGGTACTTTCCCATGATGAGTGAGTGCTTCAGGATCTCTTGCACTTACATGTGCAGCAGAGTACTGTAATGGAAGCATGCTGGGTCCATAACCCAGAGGTAGGCAGATTGAAACTATCCTCTGCTATATGCATTTTTTTTGTTAATTAAAGTAATCCAAAACTGGGATTGATATTTTTGCTCTTTTATTTTTACTTAAAGTACAATAACTTTTACCATTTTAATTTGTTTTAATAGTATATTGACAGTATTGTTTTCTTTCAAAAATCCAATTAATTTTCTTTACCCGATTATTAAAATGGTAATTGACAAAAGCAAACTACATTGTCACCAGAAGAGCAATACAAAATGTACAAGTGATATATTAAAATCATCTTTCCAGCTTGAATTTCAATGATGCATTGGGGCAACGATTTTGTGAGAAAAATCTTCACCCTTAAATAAAGATTTTCTTAATTCCTTACCTGTGTGCTAATTAGATATCACCTTGTTTTCACATTAAACAGACTTCCACATGAGAAAGCAGCAAGGATGCAGTGGCGTTAATGTTTCCTGGTGTCAACCTGTATTATTTCAGTAGATATTGAAATGAGGATGCATCTTGCTGCCTTTCCAATGAAGCAAGTTTAATTTAGTAATAGGTGAAAAACCATCCCTACAAAGATGTTAATCAGATACTTGGCTTTGTGGACACTTTTCAGAGAACAAATTTGTTAGCATAAAAATAAAGCCAGAAAATGAAGAGCTGTTTAATCACTCAATTGGATTTTTTTGCCAGCATATTTCTTTTTCTCTGCAACCCACTGCTAAATTGTGCTTCCTAGCTGTTTTTATAAAATCACCGAATCAAATCTAACTCTGATTACATCAGAGAAGGCCAGGTACCCTACACCAGTGTTTCCCAACCACGGTCCTCAAGGCACACTAACAGTCCTGGTTTTAGTGAAATCCAGGCTTGAACACAGGTGACTTAATTAGTACCTCAGTTATTTTGATTTAACCATCTGTGCTGAAGCCTGGATATCACTAAAACCTGCACTGTTGGTGTGCCTTGAGGACCGCGGTTGGGAATGCCTGCCCTACACCATAACAGGGGTTTTCGAAATTTTGACTTGTCTACTTAAAGATCAACAAAATCTGATAACAAGGTCAATTACGTCCCTGGGTGGGGTTGAACCACCAACCTTTTGGTTAATAGCCATACACACTAACTGATTGCGCCACAGCGACACTTTGCAAAAGTACTTACTGACAAAGGCTAATAAGCATTCATCTAGAACGTTTCCTATAAAAACTTTAAATAGTCAATAATCTGGAGAGTTTTTGTAAGATGTTTCTTCCATCAACCAATGAAGAAACACATTGGTACTTTCCCATGATGAGTGAGTGCTTCAGGATCTCTTGCACTTACATGTGCAGCAGAGTACTGTAATGGAAGCATGCTGGGTCCATAACCCAGAGGTAGGCAGATTGAAACTATCCTCTGCTATATGCATTTTTTTTGTTAATTAAAGTAATCCAAAACTGGGATTGATATTTGTGCTCTTTTATTTTTACTTAAAGTACAATAACTTTTACCATTTTAATTTGTTTTAATAGTATATTGACAGTATTGTTTTCTTTCAAAAATCCAATTAATTTTCTTTACCCGATTATTAAAATGGTAATTGACAAAAACAAACTACATTGTCACCAGAAGAGCAATACAAAATGTACAAGTGATATATTAAAATCATCTTACCAGCTTGAATTTCAATGATGCATTGGGGCAACGATTTTGTGAGAAACATCTTCACCCTTAAATAAAGATTTTCTTAATTCCTTACCTGTGTGCTAATTAGATATCACCTTGTTTTCACATTAAACAGACTTCCACATGAGAAAACAGCAAAGATGCAGTGGCGTTAATGTTTCCTGGTGTCAACCTGTATTATTTCCGTAGATATTGAAATGAGGATGCATCTTGCTGCCTTTCCAATGAAGCAAGTTTAATTTAGTAATAGGTGAAAAACCATCCCTACAAAGATGTTAATCAGACACTTGGCTTTGTGGACACTTTTCAGAGAACAAATTAGTTAGCATAAAAATAAAGCCAGAAAATGAAGAGCAGTTTAATCACTCAATTGGATTTTTCTGCCAGCATATTTCTTTTTCTCTGCAACCCACTGCTAAATTGTGCTTCCTAGCTGTTTTTTTATAAAATCACTTAATCAAATCTAACTCTGATTACATCAGAGAAGGCCAGGTACCCTACACCATAAGAGGGGGTTTGAAATTTTGACTAGTCTACTTAAAGATCACCAAAATCTGATAATAAGGTCAATTACATCCCTGGGTGGGATTGAACCACCAACCCTTTGATTAATAACCAAACACACTAACCGATTGCGCCACAGAGACACTTTGCAAACTTTCATACTGACAAAGGCTAATAAGCATTCATCTAGAACGATTCCTAGAAAAACTTTAAAAAGTCAATAATCTGGAGAGTTTTTGTAAGATGTTTCTTCCATCAACCAACGAAGAAACACATTGGTACTTTCCCATGATGAGTGAGTGCTTCAGGATCTCTTGCACTTACATGTGCAGCAGAGTACTGCATTGGAAACATGCTGGGCCCATAACCCAGAGGTAGGCAGATTGAAACTATCCTCTGCTATATGCATTTTTTATTGTTAATTAAAGTAATCCAAAACTGGGATTGATATTTTTGCTCTTTTATTTTTACTTTAAAGTACAATAACTTTTACCATTTTAATTTGTTTTAATAGTATATTGACAGTATTGTTTTCTTTCAAAAATCCACTTAATTTTCTTTACCCTATTTTTATAATGGTAATTGACAAAAACAAACTACATTGTCACCAGAAGAGCAATACAAAATGTACAAGTGATATATTAAAATCATCTTTCCAGCTTGAATTTCAATGATGCATTGGGGCAACGATTTTGTGAGAAACATCTTCACCCTTAAATAAAGATTTTCTTAATTCCTTACCTGTGTGCTAATTAGATATCACCTTGTTTTCACATTAAACAGACTTCCACATGCGAAAGCAGCAAGGATGCAGTGGCGTTAATGTTTCCTGGTGTCAACCTGTATTATTTCAGTAGACATTGAAATGAGGATGCATCTTGCTGCCTTTCCAATGAAGCAAGTTTAATTTAGTAATAGGTGAAAAACCATCCCTACAAAGGTGTTAATCAGAGACTTGGCTTTGTGGACACTTTTCAGAGAACAAATTTGTTAGCATAAAAATAAAGCCAGAAAATGAAGAGCTGTTTAATCACTCAATTGGATTTTTTTGCCAGCATATTTCTTTTTCTCTGCAACTCACTGCTAAATTGTGCTTCCTAGCTGTTTTTATAAAATCACTGAATCAAATCTAACTCTGATTACATCAGAGAAGGCCAGGTACCCTACACCATAAAAGGGGGTTTGAAATTTTGACTTGTCTACTTAAAGATCACCAAAATCTGATAACAAGGTCAATTACGTCCCTGGGTGGGATTGAACCACCAACCTTTTAGTTAATAACCATACACACAGACTGATTGCGCCACAGCGACACTTTGCAAAAGTACATACTGACAAATGCTAATAAGCATTCATCTAGAACGTTTCCTAGAAACATTTTAAAAAGTCAATAATGTGGAGAGTTTTTGTAAGATGTTTCTTCCATCAACCAATAAAGAAACACATTGGAACTTTCCCATGATAAGTGAGTGCTTCAGGACCTCTTGCACTTACATGTGCAGCAGAGTACTGTAATGGAAGCATGCTGGGTCCATAACCCAGAGGTAGGCAGATTGAAACTATCCTCTGCTATATGCATTTTTTTTTGTTAATTAAAGTAATCCAAAACTGGGATTGATATTTTTGCTCTTTTATTTTTACTTAAAGTACAATAACTTTTACCATTTTAATTTGTTTTAATAGTATATTGACAGTATTGTTTTCTTTCAAAAATCCAATTAATTTTCTTTACCCGATTATTAAAATGGTAATTGACAAAAACAAACTACATTGTCACCAGAAGAGCAATACAAAATGTACAAGTGATATATTAAAATCATCTTTCCAGCTTGAATTTCAATGATGCATTGGGGCAACGATTTTGTGAGAAACATCTTCACCCTTTAATAAAGATTTTCTTAATTCCTTACCTGTGTGCTAATTAGATATCACCTTGTTTTCACATTAAACAGACTTCCACATGAGAAAGCAGCAAGGATGCAGTGGCGTTAATGTTTCCTGGTGTCAACCTGTATTATTTCAGTAGATATTGAAATGAGGATGCATCTTGCTGCCTTTCCAATGAAGCAAGTTTAATTTAGTAATAGGTGAAAAACCATCCAAGAGCTGTTTAATCACTCAATTGGATTTTTTTTGCCAGCATATTTCTTTTTCTTTGCAACCCACTGCTAAATTGTGCTTCCTAGCTGTTTTTATAAAATCACTGAATCAAATCTAACTCTGATTACATCAGAGAAGTCTAAATACCTAACACCATAACAGGGGGTTTGAAATTTTGACTTGTCTACTTAAAGATCACCAAAATCTGATAACAAAGTCAATTACATCCCTGGGTGGGATTGAACCACCAACCTTTTGGTTAATAGCCATACACACTAACTGATTGCGCCACAGCGACACTTTGCAAAATTACATACTGACAAAGGCTAATAAACAATCATCTAGAACGTTTCCTAGAAAAACTTTAAAAAGTCAATAATCTGGAGTGTTTTTGTAAGATGTTTCTGCCATCAACCAATGAAGAAACACATTGGTACTTTCCCATGATGAGTGAGTGCTTCAGGATCTCTTGCACTTACATGTGCAGCAGAGTACTGCAATGGAAGCATGCTGGGCCCATAACCCAGAGGTAGAAAGATTGAAACTATCCTCTGCTATATGCATTTTTTTTGTTAATTAAAGTAATCCAAAACTGGGATTGATATTTTTGCTCTTTTATTTTTACTTAAAGTACAATAACTTTTACCATTTTAATTTGTTTTAATAGTATATTGACAGTATTGTTTTCTTTCAAAAATTCACTTAATTTTCTTTTCTGTGTGCTAATTAGATATCACCTTGTTTTCACATTAAATAGACTTCCACATGAGAAAGCAGCAAGGATGCAGTGGCGTTAATGTTTCCTGGTGGTAGTGGGGTACTGTGTTTGTGCTTTCCTCTGGTCAGCTCTGGTAAAAGTCAGATTTCTTTGTCTCAGATCTTCCTCTAGCCTTGTTCTTCTTTCGAGAGTTCCCTTGTGCTGCCTCAGTTGGATCTCCTTCACTTGACAGGGGGGTACCCGAGCAGCGACCCTCCCCAGCACTAGCCCAACTCCTACTTACCTGCCAGGTGAGATACTATGATCAGGAAGGTGCTTCTCCCAGGGAAAGGCTCACCCATTGCAATCTGGGTGTGCTGCTCCTGCGATTTCCCCAAATGTGGGAAACTTGACTGCATAATTTGTGTTTCCCCTGGTCGGCTCTCGTATAATTCAGATCTCTTTGTCTCAGGTCTCTCTCCAGCCTAGTTTGCTGTCTGTTTCCACTTCTCTTTTCTTAAACCGCTCCCTTCTATGCCCTTGTGCACCTTAATTAAATCTAACTCTGATTACGTCAGAGAAGGCCAGGTACCCTACACCATAAGAGGGGGTTTGAAATTTTGACTTGTCTACTTAAAGATCACCAAAATCTGATCACAAGGTCAATTACATCACTGGGTGGGAACCTTTTGGTTAATAGCCCATGTAAGTGCAAGAGATCCTGAAGCACTCACTCATCATGGGAATGTACCAATGTGTTTCTTACAAAAATTCTCCAGATTATTGACTTTTTAAAGTTTTTCTAGGAAACGTTCTAGATGAATGCTTATTAGCCTTTGTCAGTATGTACTTTTGCGAAGTGTCGCTGTGGCGCAATCAGTTAGTGTGTATGGCTATTAACCTAAAGGTTGGTGATTCAATCCCACCCAGGGACGTAATAGACCTTGTTATCAGATTTTGGTGATCTTTAAGTAGACAAGTCAAAATTTCAAACCCCCTCTTATGGTGTAGGGTACCCGGCCTTCTCTGATGTAATCAGAATTAGATTTGATTAAGTGATTTTATAAAAAACAGCTAGGAAGCACAATTTAGCAGTGGGTTGCAGAGAAAAAAAATTATGCTGGCAGAAAAGTCCAATTGAGTGATTAAACAGCTCTTCATTTTCTGATTTTATGTTTATGCTAACAAATTTGCTCTCTGAAAAGTGTCCACAAAGCCAAGTCTCTGATTAACACCTTTGTAGGAATGGTTTTTCACCTATTACTGAATTAAACTTGCTTCATTGGAAAGGCAGCAAGATGCATCCTCATTTCAATGTCTACTGAAATAATACAGGTTGACACCAGGAAACATAAACGTCACTGCATCCTTGCTGCTTCCTCATGGGGAAGTCTGTTTAATGTGAAAACAAGGTGATATCTAATCAGCACACAGGTAAGGAATTAAGAAAATCTTTCTTTATGGGTGAAGATGTTTCTCACAAAATTGTTGCACCAAGGCATCATTGAAATTCAAGCTGGAAAGATGATTTTAATATATCACTTGTACATTTTGTACTGCTCTTCTGGTGACAATGTAGATTGTTTTTGTCAATTACCATTTTAATAATCGGGTAAAGAAAATTAATTGGATTTTTGAAAGAAAACAATACTGTCAATATACTATTAAAACAAATTAAAATGGTAAAAGTTATTGTACTTTAAGTAAAAATAAAAGAGCAAAAATATCAATCCCAGTTTTGGATTACTTTAATTAATAAAAACAATGCATATAGCAGAGGATAGTTTCAATCTGCCTACCTCTGGGTTATGGACCCAGCATGCTTCCATTACAGTACTCTGCTGCACATGTAAGTGCAAGAGATCCTGAAGCACTCACATATCATAGGAAAGTACCAATGTGTTTCTTCATTGGTTGATGGAAGAAACATCTTACAAAAACTCTCCACATTATTGACTTTTTAAAATGTTTCTAGGAAACGTTCTAGATGAATGCTTATTAGCCTTTGTCAGTATGTACTTTTGAAAAGTGTCGCTGTGGCGCAATCAGTTAGTGTATAAGGCTATTAACCAAAAGGTTGGTGGTTCAATCCCACCCAGGGACGTAATTGACCTTGTTATCAGATTTCGGTGATCTTTAAGTAGACAAGTCAAAATTTCAAACCCCCTCTTATGGTGTAGGGTACCTGGCCTTCTCTGATGTAATCAGAGTTAGATTTGATTAAGTGATTTTATAAAAAAAACAGCTAGGAAGCACAATTTAGCAGTGGGTTGCAGAGAAAAAGAAAAATGCTGGCAGAAAAATCCAATTGAGTGATTAAACAGCTCTTCATTTTCTGGCTTTATTTTTATGCTAACAAATTTGTTCTCTGAAAAGTGTCCACAAAGCCAAGTCTCTGATTAACACCTTTGTAGGGATGGTTTTTAACCTATTACTAAATTAAACTTGCTTCATTGGAAAGGCAGCAAGATGCATCCTCATTTCAATGTCTACTGAAATAATACAGGTTGACACCAGGAAACATTAACGCCACTGCATCCTTGCTGCTTTCTCATGTGAAAGTCTGTTTAATGTGAAAACAAGGTGATATCTAATTAGCACACAGGTAGGGAATTAAGAAAATCTTTATTTAAGGGTGAAGATGTTTCTCACAAAATCGTTACCTCAATGCATCATTGAAATTCAAGCTGAAAAGATGATTTTAATATATCACTTGTACATTTTGTATTGCTCTTCTGGTGACAATGTAGTTTGTTTTTGTCAATTACCATTTTAATAATAGGGTAAAGAAAATTAAGTGGATTTTTGAAAGAAAACAATACTGTCAATATATTATTAAAACAAATTAAAACAGTAAAAGTTATTGTACTTTAAGTAAAAATAAAAGAGCCAAAATATCAATCCCAGTTTTGGATTACTTTAATTAACAAAAAAAATGCATATAGCAGAGGACAGTTGCAATCTGCCTACCTCTGGGTTATAGGCCCAGCATGCTTCCATTGTAGTCCTTTGCTGCACATGTAAGTGCAAGAGATCCTGAAGCACTCACTCATCATGGGAAAGTACCAATGTGTTTCTTCATTGGTTGATGGAAGGAACATCTTACAAAAACTCTCCAGATTATTGACTTTTTAAAGTTTTTCTAGGAAACGTTCTAGATGAATGCTTATTAACCTTTGTCAGTATGTACTTTTGCAAAGTGTCTCTGAGGCGCAAACAGTTAGCGTGTTCAGTTGTTAACCAAAAGGTTGGTGGTTCAATCCCACCTAGGGACGTAATTGACCTCGTTATCAGATTTTGGTGATCTTTAAGTAGACAAGTAAAAATTTCAAACCACCTCTTATGGTGTAGGGTACCTGGCCTTCTCTGATGTAATCAGAGTTAGATTTGATTAAGTGATTTTATAAAAAAAACAGCCACGAAGCACAATTTAGCAGTGGGTTGCAGAGAAAAAGAAATATGCTGGCAGAAAAATCCAATTGAGTGATTAAACAGCTCTTCATTATCTGGCTTTATTTTTATGCTAACAAATTTGTGCTCTGAAAAGTGTCCACAAAGCCAAGTATCTGATTAACACCTTTGTAGGGATGGTTTTTCACCTATTATTAAATTAAACTTGCTTCATTGGAAAGGCAGCAAGTGATGTCATCCAAGCAGTGGGTCAAAGTTGGCTTCAAACCTCGTCTGCTTATGAAAAGAGAAAAGGGGTATGCAGGGCATGGCGGCCTTTTGCGGTGCTTGGATGACCCCTAGTTCGCATTAGATAATGCAGTCGAGTTTCCCACATTTGGGGAAATCACAGGGGTCAGCATACCCAGAATGCAATGAATGAACCGCACCCTGGGAGAACAGTCTTCATGACCATGGTATCTCCTATGCAAAATAAGTATGATTTGGGATAGGGCTGGGGAGGGCCGCTGCTCAGGCACATCTCTGTCAAGTAAAGGAGATTCAACTGAGGCAGCACAAGGGAACTCTCATCTGGGGACAACAACTGCAGGGAGAACACATATTTTCAGATGAACATGGGAGGGCAGAAGGCTGCCTAATACTGAAGCACCCCCAAACAACAAACCAAATGCAACAACTAGTGCAAGCATTCCTGGGGGAAGGCCTGCAGCAGATGGATTTGCATATGGCGATGTCATCCAAGCAGTGGGTCAAAGTTGGCTTCAACCCTCGTCTGCATATGAAAAGAGAAAAGGGGCGTGCAGGGCATGGCGGCCTTTTGCGGCACTTGGATGACCCCTAGTTTGCATTAAACACCTCCACCCTCCGTCGGTGTGGGGCTCATGTTGGCTATGCCCCAGCCCCTGAAGCATTCAAGCTGATTTCTTGCAGCAGCTGGGCACTGTAACAGCTCCAGAGCTGCTCTGTAAGGCAAGTAAAAGGGTGTGGGCCCTGCAGCACTACCTGTAGTTCGCATTGTGCGAGACCCCTAGTTCGCATTAAACACCCCCACCCTCCTTCGGTGTGGGGCTCATGTTGGCCATGCCCCAGCCCCTGAAGCATTCACGCTGATTTCTTGCAGCAGCTGGGCACTGTAACAGCTCAAGAGCTGCTCTGTAAGGCAAGTAAAAGGGTGTGGGCCCTGCAGCACTACCTGTAGTTTGCATTGTGCATTGGAAGGCACAAAGTAAGCAGACGGGAGGAGAAGTCAGGATAGTGCACAAGGGTATAGACGGGAGGGGCTCAAGAAAAAAGAAGTGGAAACAGACAGCAAACTAGGCTTCCAATGCACAATGCAAACTACAGGTAGTGCTGCAGGGCCCACACCCTTTTACTTGCCTTACAGAGCAGCTCTGGAGCTGTTTAATCACTCAATTGGATTTTTCTGCCAGCATAATTTTTCTCTTACGTCCTAGAGGATGCTGGGGACTCCGTAAGGACCATGGGGGATAGACGGGCTCCGCAGGAGACATGGGCACTTAAAGAAAGACTTTAGATCTGGGTGTGCACTGGCTCCTCCCTCTATGCCCCTCCTCCAGACCTCAGTTTACTACTGTGCCCAGAGGAGACTGGGTGCTTTTCAGGGAGCTCTCCTGAGTTTCCTGACAGAAAGTATATTTGTTAGATTTTTTTATTTTCAGGGAGCCTGCTGGCAACAGACTCCCTGCATCGAGGGGCGGAGGGGAGAGATGCACACCTACTTCTGTGAGTTGATAGGCTCTGCTTCTTAGGCTACTGTACAGCATTAGCTCCAGAGGGATCGGTACGCAGGTCTCACCCTCGCCGTCCGTCCCAGAGCCGCGCCGCCGTCCCCCTCGCAGAGCCGGAAGATAGAAGCCGGGTGAGTATGAGAAGAAAAGAAGACTTCAGAGGCGGCGGAAGACTTCATGATCTTCACTGAGGTAACGCACAGCAGTAAAGCTGTGCTCCATTGCTCCCATACACCTCACACACGGCAGTCAGTGTAAGGGTGAAGGGCTCAGGGGGGACGCCCTGGGCAGCAATATAGACCTCTCTTTGGCAAAATAAATATATATGCAGCTAGGCACTGTATATATATATATAAGAGCCCCCGCCATTTTTTTACTATATTTGAGCGGGACAGAAGCCCGTCGCTGAGGGGGTGGTGCTTCTCCCTCAGCACTCACCAGCACCATTTTCTCCACAGCACCGCTGAGGGGAAGCTCCACGGACTCTCCCCTGCTTATACCACGGTAGAAAGAGGGTCTTAAAGAAGAGGGGGGCACATAATTAGGCGCATATATATATGGAAATACAGCGCTACTGGGTAAACATAAAATTATTGTGTTTTTTTCCTGGGTCATATAGCGCTGGGGTGTGTGCTGGCATACTCTCTCTCTCTGTCTCTCCAAAGGGCCTTGTTGGGGAACTGTCCTCAGATAAGAGGATTCCCTGAGTGTATGGTGTGTCGGTACACGTGTGTCGACATGTCTGAGGTAGAAGGCTCTCCTAGAGAGGAGCAGGAGCAAATTAATGTGGTGTCTCCATCGACAACGCCGACACCTGACTGAATGGATATGTGAAATGTTTTAAGTGCTAATGTAAACTTATTACACAAGAGATTAGACAAAGCTGAAGCTAGGGAACAGTCAGGGAGTCAACCCATGCCTGTCCCTATGTCGCAGGGACCTTCGGGGTCTCAAAAGCGCCCACTATCCCAAATACTCTCAAACACTAAAAAATTGACAAAAATGGTCCCCTAAACAAATTGGTTAAATTTTGGGTTTAACCAATTTGTGTAATGACCATTTTTGACCACTTTTCTAGTGTTTGGGAGCAAATGGTTAATTGACATTTGCTCCTATACATTACCAGATTTTCATTCCATCCATCCAGACTGGATAGATAGCCTGACAGATAATTGTGTAGTGTACGCCCAGGATAACTGTTAGTCATGCTTTATTTTATGGCGGCACATAAATGGGTGGACAGATCCAGGGCAAGCACTGCCCACTCATGCATAGTTGTCAACTGATGTGAAGTTCCAGGGGGCAATCTCAGTTATAAAGAGAAGTATCTGGAAATTGTCCCTAGTTAAAAAAAAAATAATAATTTTTATCAACTCCATTTATTTAGTATGATATCCCAGGTGATAGGATGCCGGCAGTCAGAACAACATACTTTATTAAATAACACATCTCAAACTACCATACCCAGGATTCAAACCTATAACCTGTTGAATTCTAATCAAACACCCTACCTATTGAGCTATTTGATCCTGCATAAAAATTGTGAACATTATATGAAGCTATTGGTACTTTGCAAAAAAAAAGAATCAGCATTACAACGCAGCAGATCCATGCAGTTTGCAGCCACACACTACATGTATCTGCTCAGCCACAATGCTGATTATTTCTTCACAAAGTACAAGGTGAGCTCCAAACAGAATTCTCAAGCTTAGAATTATACCTTTCTTTGCCAAACCTTGAAGTCGGGCCCCCCACCCTGGGATCCCCCAGAGGGAGGCCTGCACCGTCATGCGGCAGGCTTGTCCGTTTTGGAAGCAGGCTGATGGGCAGCCCAGGATTGCTTCAGTCTGGGCTTGGCAGGTCTGGAAACATGAGCCTGCTTTGGGTATGCCTGACCTTGGGTACGCTTTACCTGGAGGATGAAAGGGCCAAGAAAAGTACTTTTAGCCTTCAGCGTGGTAGGAGTCATACTAGGTAGGCAAGCTGTTTTAGCAGTAGCCAGATCAGCTACAATCTTATTGAGGTCTTCTCCAAAAGGAGATTCAACTGAGGCAGCACAAGGGAACTCTCATCTGGGGACAACAACTGCAGGGAGAACACATATTTTCAGATGAACATGGTAGGGCAGAAGGCTGCCTAATACTGAAGCACCCCCAAACAACAAATCAAATGCAACTTACTTGACAGAGATGTGCCTGAGCAACGGCCCTCCCCAGCCCTATCCCAAATCATACTTATTTTGCATAGGAGATACCATGGTCATGAAGATTGTTCTCCCAGGGTTAGGTTCATTCATTGCATTCTGGGTATGCTGACCCCTGTGATTTCCCCAAATGTGGGAAACTCGACTGCATTATTTGTGGTAGTGGGGGACTGTGTTTGTGCTTTCCTCTGGTCAGCTCTGGTAAAAGTCAGATTTCTTTGTCTCAGATCTTCCTCTAGCCTTGTTCTTCTTTCGAGAGTTCCCTTGTGCTGCCTCAGTTGGATCTCCTTCACTTGACAGGGGGGTGCCCGAGCAGCGACCCTCCCCAGCTCTAGCCCAACTCCTACTTACCTGCCAGGTGAGATACTATGATCATGAAGTTGCTTCTCCCAGGGCAAGGCTCACCCATTGCACTCTGGGTGTGCTGCCCCTGCGATTTCCCCAAATGTGGGAAACTTGACTGCATAATTTGAGTTTTCCCTGGTCGGCTCTCATGTAATTCAGATCTCTTTGTCTCAGGTCTCTCTCCAGCCTAGTTTGCTGTCTGGTTCCACTTCTTTTTTCTTGAGCCCCTCCCTTCTATACCCTTGTGCACTATCCTGACTTCTCCTCCCGTCTGCTTACTTTGTGCCTCCCAATGCACAATGCAAACTACGGGTAGTGCTGCAGGGCCCACACCCTTTTACTTGCTTTACAGAGCAGCTCTGGAGCTGTTACAGTGCCCAGCTGCTGCAAGAAATCAGCTTGAATGCTTCAGGGGCTGGGGAATGGCCAACATGAGCCCCACACCGAAGGAGGGTGGGGGTGCTTAATGCGAACTAGGGGTCATCCAAGCACCACAAAAGGCTTCCATGCCCTGCACGCTCCTTTTCTCTTTTCATATGCAGACGAGGGTTGAAGCCAACTTTGACCCACTGCTTGGATGACATCACCATATTCAAATCCATCTGCTGCAGGCCATCCCCCAGGAATGCTTGCACTAGTTGTTGCATTTGGTTTGTTGTTTGGGGGTGCTTCAGTATTAGGCAGCCTTCTGCCACCCCATGTTCATCTGAAAATATGTGTTCTCCCTGCAGTTGTTGTCCCCAGATGAGAGTTCCCTTGTGCTGCCTCAGTTGAATCTCCTTTACTTGACAGAGATGTGCCTGAGCAGCGGCCCTCCCCAGCCCTATCCCAAATCATACTTATTTTGCATAGGAGATACTATTGTCATGAAGATTGTTCTCCCAGATTTTATTAAGTGATTTTATAAAAAACAGCTAGGAAGCACAATTTAGCAGTGGGTTGCAGAGAAAAAAATAACATTTTAAACCTACCGGTAAATTTTTTTTCTCGTAGTCCGTAGAGGATGATGGGGACTCCGTAAGGACCATGGGGGATAGACGGGCTCCGCAGCAGACATGGGCACTTTAAGAAAGACTTTAGATCTGGGTGTGCACTGGCTCCTCCCTCTATGCCCCTCCTCCATACCTCAGTTAGAGAAACTGTGCCCAGAGGAGACGGACAGTACGAGGAAAGGATTTTTGTTAATCCAAGGTCAAGATTCATACCAGCCACACCAATCACACCGTATAACTTGTGATATACTACCCAGTTAACAGTATGAAAACAACATAGCATCAGTCCAAGACCGATGAAAACTAACATATAACCCTTATGTAAGCAATAACTATATACAAGTCTTGCAGAAGTAGTCCGCACTTGGGACGGGCACCCAGCATCCTCTACGGACTACGAGAAAAAGATTTACCGGTAGGTTTAAAATCTTATTTTCTCTTACGTCCTAAAAGATGCTGGGGACTCCGTAAGGACCATGGGGATTATACCAAAGCTCCCAAACGGGCTCCTGCGGATGACTCTGCAGCACCGATTGAGCAAACAGGAGGTCCTCCTCAGCCAGGGTATCAAACTTATAGAACTTTGCAAAGGTGTTTGAACCCGACCAAGTAGCAGCTCGGCACAGCTGTAGTGCCGAGACCCCCGGGCAGCTGCCCAAGAAGAGCCCACCTTCCTAGTGGAATGGGCCTTGACTGAATTAGGCAACGGCAATCCCGCCATAGAATGCGCCTGCTGAATCGTGTTACAGATCCAGAGAGCAATAGTCTGATTTGAAGCAGGGGTGCCAATCTTGTTGGCTGCATACAGGACAAACAGTGCTTCTGTTTTTCTGACTCTAGCCGTTCTGGCCACGTAAATTTTCAAAGCCCTGACCACATCAAGGGACTCGGAATCCTCCAAGTCACGCGTAGCCACAGGCACCACAATAGGTTGGTTCATATGAAAGGATGAGTCCACTTTTAGCAGGAATTGAGGACGGGTCTGCAATTCCGCTCTATCCATATGGAAAACCAGATAGGGGATTTTATGTGATAAAGCTGCTAATTCCGACACTCGCCTAGCGGAAGCCAAGGCTAATAACATGACCACCTTCCAAGTGAGATATTTAAACTCCACCATTTTAAGTGGTTCAAACCATAACCTTAACACCACGTTAAGGTCCCAAGGGACCACCAGAGGTACAAAAGGAGGCTGAATATGCAGTACTCCCTTCACAAAAGTTTGTACTTACTTCAGGAAGATAGGCCAATTCCTTTTGAAAGAAAATGGATAAGGCCAAAATCTGAACCCTAATAGAGCCTAATTTTAGGCCCAAATTCACTCCAGTTTGTAGGAAGTGAAGGAAGTGGCCCAGGTGGAATTCTTACGTATGAGCATTCCTGGCCTCACACAAAGAAACATATTTTCGCCATATACAGTGATAATGTTTAGATGTCACGTCCTTCCTAGCCTTTATTAGCGTAGGAATGACCTCATCTGGAATACCCTTTTCCGCTAGGATCCGGCGTTCAACCGCCATGCCGTCAAACGCAGCCGCGGTAAGTCTTGGAACAGACAGGGCCCCTGTTGCAACAGGTCCTGTCTTAGAGGAAGTGGCCACGGATCTTCTGTGAGCATTTCCTGCAGATCTGGATACCAGGTCCTTCGCGGCCAATCTGGAACAATGAGAATTGTTCTTACTCCTCTTTTTCTTACTATTATCAACACCTTGGGTATGAGAGGTAAAGGAGGAAATACATAGACCGACCGGAACACCCACGGTGTCACTAGGGCGTCTACAGCTACTGCCCGAGGGTCTCTTGACCTGTTGCAATACCTCTGTAGCTTTTTGTTGAGGCGGGACGCCATCATGTCTATCTGGAACAGTCCCCACCGACTTGCAATCTGTGCGAAGACTTCCTGATGGAGTCCCCACTCTCCTGGATGTAGGTCGTGTCTGCTGAGGAAGTCTGCATCCCAGTTGTCCACTCCCGGAATGAACACTGCTGACAGTGCGCTTTGATAAAGCTAAATATTTATCTTATTTAAAACCCTTTGTGAGGTCTAAGAACACAGTACGCTATTTGCGTATGGAGTACCGTAAGGGTACGCTCGTTGCGTAACAATCGCTTAGCCGTGGTCGAGACGCTCAAGCGTCACGTTCGCTCACGGCCAAGAGATCACAGGCAGGCACGCTATTGGCTGCTGACTAACGTAATGGTTCGCTATAGCGTAACGGACGCTGTATCGGGAGCGGGCTGCTCGAGCGATACAGACGCTCACGAGAATACGCTGTTGGTATCGGGCACACTTATAGGTGAGCGACTACCGTAATGCTACGCTATCAGCGTAGCGGACGCTCGAGACCACGAGGAGATCACGAGCGGCGCCGACGCTCACAATGTTAAACCTTTATGTCTAAACCACAAACAATGTAATTTGCTGTAAAACCTTAGTGTAGAGATAGGGTGTAAATGCAACACTGTATAACCTTATTAACTCAAAAGCTGTTCGAGCGTCACCGACGCTCTGAGAATACTTAACACTATAAGAAATACACAAATACCGTGCTTAGGGTCCAACGCCTAATATATATATTATGAATGTTATACTTGCAAAAGAATTAATACAATACAAGTCATACACTACAATATAACATAGACTAACTAACCAGGTAACTACACAGTAAATACAATACAAGTACGTTTAAGAGAAAATGAGAGAAAGAGAAGAGAGAGAGAGAAAGATATGGCCCATAATAACAAGAAAAGACAATATGATTACGGAGAAAACTTACGCACAAAGGAAACGATCGCATGCGCCTCTGGACATCCAGCTCCCGATTTTCAGCAATGATAACCGATGAAGAGTGAGTGCTGGATGTGATCGGCCTGTCTATTTATGCCCCACACACAATACAATTCAATGGTCCCTACAATCTCATTGTTCATTGGACACAGGAATTTGTCTTCGCATTATAACAAAAGGTCATAGGTTGATTCATACAGGTGGGCTGTGACTATTTCCAACAGCTCAGGTGGGAGGGAAACTGGGTTTCCCGCCGCATGGATAAGTAAGTGCAAATACAGTAAATGTTCATAAACTTCTTATGTCCATAACTATTCGCACGAGCGATTGATCCGCTTCAAACCAACACCGGAATATTGCTAATTAAATACTCTTCCGATGGATACTAAACACCACTGTATTACTCCTGTCTGACCCTTCGTATCAAACAATGAGGGATCTCTCTGTCCAGGAACATACTACATTAACTAAACTTTCAGAATCTATCAAAGGGACCATAATCTACAAAATGCATTATATGGTGAAAATATGTAACGAAAGAGTCGCCCGCTAGACGCACACAATCTCTACCGTAAATGTGCATACCGTGCGCCTGCGGGTGCCCGCAACAGCGAGTATGCGCACGCACGGTAGAGCGCACGCATGCGCAGCAGGGACACATATGAGGTGCAAATATGGCAGTGTGCATCGTGATATTTTTCTGACTTTGACAGTCCACCCTTTGGCAGTCAACAATAACTGCCACTTCCTAAAACATTTCAAAAAGAGAAAAATATATGTCAGGGGTTAATACATTTACATGGTTGGGTAGGGGAGGAGAGGAGAAGGTAGGAAAAGGGTATGACCTAGTGAGATAGCAGAAGCATGTGTGTATGAATCCATGTTTGGGGGGTCATGTATCATCGTGCCGTACGTGTTTTAAATCAAGCTTTGAGGTATTGCGAAGTATACATTTGAATTCCTTCTTATCCCGTGGTACGGGTCTGTGGATGGGCTGTCAAACTTTACCGAGCTTTTTTCGGATTTTGGTTGTAACAAAAATGGGGAGCACATTTTAGTTGATGATACATGAATGGGGGAATATGTGATTGCTGATATCTGTGCCTGTATTCCCTATACTATGTGTGTAATTACCTGAAGGTTGTAGAGATGAAGAAAATACATAGTTACGGTAAATGCAGTGGTATTCTATGTCAGGTTAATGAACATTCGTCGATTGAGGTCTTGTTTGGTGTCTGTTGAATGCAGTCTTCTTTGTGCTTTTGCCCATAAGGTGCGAGCAAAAAGCTTTGTCAATGTCCATAGATTTACAAAAGTGTTGGGCTAGAGTAATTTTAAAATTTCTAGGGAAACTGGGGATCTATGGCATAGTTCATCAAAAATCTGTGTATAAGGTTGTCAAAACTTCTTCTTTAATCCATCTGTTGTCTGTATATCGGCTCATCAAATTCCTCGTCCAAGTGGGTCTTTTTACCTCAGAGGAAAACGGAAAAACAGGTGAAAGAAACGGACCGTAGAAATCGCATTACAATTTCCTCACTCCTTAAACTCATCACCCTGGTACTTCGTTTGCACTTCGTTAAAGCCTGACCGCATCTAAATATCAAGCCAATCGTTATGATAACACCTAAGATACATAGGAGAAACTTCCCTACATCCATTATAACTCCTTGAGCCCATTCTCCTAAACCGGAGAACCAATTTCGCGGGTTCAACCATGACACCCAACTAGTCAGCTCATTACTCACAGCAGCAAGGGTGAGATTGTGTCTCCTGCGAAATTCCCACTTCAATTGGAGAATATCGTCCATCTTTTGGTCTATGACCTCGACCGGGTCCTCGGTACTATTCGTTATATATGTGCAGCATTTCACGCCGTACTGCGTTGCCAGTGTGACACAATATCCACCTGTTACTGCTGTGAGATAATTGAGATTCATTCTATGCTGAACTAGTTCTGTTTTATAAGCTTGAAGTTCTCTTCCAGTATACCTAAACGTGTCATCATACATTTCTGTGATATTGTCTAACAAATTTGCGAGCGCAGATATGTATTTATAATTCAACACTCCTCTGGCGGTGCGAGTGAGGTCTAACGCAAGTAGAAACTGAATCCCGGTGGATTCATGGATCATGTCAGAGGCCGGGTGCTCTGTTCTTTCTATCAGGTGCCGTTTAACTACGTGCTCGTAATGGGTGTGAGTATAAGGAGTTTGGGCAACACGGTGTATGTCTTTCATTTTGGCATGTGATACAGTCATTACCTCAGGCAATACTTTTCCAATATAACACAATCCTTCAGAGTTTGGGGCAAGCCACTTATACGCCTTCCTCCCGCATATGAAATATGCATCATCGGGGAGAACATATGGGACGGAGTAGGACATAACCATATTACACATTTTCCATGTGAAATCTCCTAACCCTAATTCTCCCATCTGTCTAGTACACGTATCAGCTTGTACGATATGTGCACAGTATCCTGGTGATACCTCTCCAACTCTCGTAATCCTACTTCCTAGGGTATACCTATACCGGAAAGATTTTCCTCTACTGGCTATGTGGCGTATAAGCTCTGTATCTGTCGGCATTCTATCTGCTCTATATGAAAAGGTCATGGTTTGGTTACTCCATGACACTTCCCAATTTCCCGGCTTTCGGGGATTGGAAATGTTAAAACATATGAGGGATCTATCCACATGATATTGGTGGAGCTTCAAACTAGGAGGACTGGAGATATTAAACCTCCTGTCCACCGGTCTCCCACCACTTAGCTCAAGTACCTCCCCTATCGTTAAAGGAAATGGTACTAGTCCTGATTTGCTATGACCTTGAGGTACTTGAGAGCATACCCAACAATCTGTTTGATTTAACACGCTACCCACTAAGGAGTGATAGTCACTCAAGGGATGCCGGTCCATGTGGATATTAAAACTGGATTGGCATTTCTTAATGCACCCATCCTCGACTACGTTGTCACAGAGCCTACAGATACAGTTTTCTTCAGCTAACAATCCTTCACAATTCCTTCTATTGTCAATGCTATCGGATTGTTTTCTGATACTCGCCTTTGCTTGTTGATTATGTTGTTCTCGGAAAACTACGCCTCCATCTCTGTCATCAGAACCCATTCCAGAACCTCTCTCGACCTCCATGGTACTCTCGCCGGAACAGACTGCTCTGGTCAACATCATGGTCAACAGGAAAATCCGGATCACAGTCTCTTGGGGCAAGTCCATCTTATAGGAGGAAACGAAGAAGAATGAGAAGGGGGGGAAAATAATTTGAGGGAGAGGGGATGGGAAGTTGGAGAAAAAGAATAAAAGGGAACAGGGAATCGACAACTGCTTTTGATCTTGTGATTTTCAATGCTCAGGTGCCGCCTCAGTCCTCCTGGAACAGACACTCCAGTGATACAACGTCCTCTACCGTCTGTTCCTTATCACGGGACCTCTCTGGATCAGCAACCTTCTTACAATGGGACGAATGAACCCAAGTCTCTCTCTCGGCAACTTTCAATGCTGTAGTGCTAGTCAATAAGACTTGGTATGGTCCTTCCCATCTGTCAATAAGGCAACCTGAGCGTAGAAAATTTCGTATCATTACATACTCCCCAGGTTCAATGTCATGACAATTACTATCTGGTAAATCAGGAATCACCAACTTCAAATTATTATTTTGATTCCTTAGCTGTTTACTCATATTAACCAGGTACTTTACAGTCACTTCATTGTTACACTTCAAATCATCCTGAGGGTTAATCATAACATGCGGTTGTCGACCAAACAAGATTTCAAAAGGGGACAGATTAAGAGGGGACCTGGGAGTGGTTCTGATGCTGTACAGCACAATGGGTAAAGCTTCTGGCCATGTCAATCCTGTTTCTGCCATAACTTTGCTCAAATTATTTTTAATAGTGCTATTCACTCTTTCCACCTTCGCACTCGCCTGTGGACGGTATGGAGTGTGCAGCTTGCTATCAATTCCCATCAACTTACACATTCCTTGAAAGACATCACCTGTAAAATGGGTACCCCTATCACTTTCGATAATTCTAGGGATACCATATCTACATACAAATTCCTGCACAATTTTCTTAGCAGTAAACATAGCGGTATTTGTGGCCGCCGGGAATGCTTCAACCCAATTTGAGAACACATCTATACAAACAAGTACATATTTCAAATTTCGACAAGGGGGTAATTGAATGAAGTCAATCTGTATTGCCTGGAAAGGACCGCCTGCAGGTGGGATATGAGATGGTTCTGTTGGTATTGCCTTTCCGATATTCTTTCTCAAACAGGTAAGGCATGACATTGCTCTCTTACTTGCATGAGATGAAAATCCTGGGGCGCACCAATATGCTCTTACCAACTTGCACATTCCTTCCTTGCCCAGATGAGTCAGCCCGTGAGCTGCCTCAGCTAAACATGGAAGATATGCTCTGGGGGCCACCGGTTTACCTTGTCCATCCGTCCAGAGTCCTGAGGACTCCTGGCCATATCCCTTCGCCTTCCAGACTGCCTTTTCCTGTGTGGAACACAAATTTTGCATTTCACACAACTTCTGTGTGTTGATGGTATTAAATACCATCAGTTGTGTGGTGTCTGTCTGTCTGGGGGTACCAGCTGCTAACTTAGCTGCTTCGTCTGCTCGGCTGTTACCAAGTGATACTGGGTCCTGGCTATATGTGTGTGCTTTACACTTGATAACAGCCACTCTGTCGGGTTCCTGTATCGCTGTTAGAAGCCTTTTGATGTGAGCTGCATGCGCTACCGGTGTACCAGCTGCCGTCATGAAATTTCTGAGGCGCCATAGGGCTCCGAAATCATGGACTACCCCGAATGCGTATCTAGAGTCGGTGTAGATATTGGCTGATTTGCCCTTAGCCAATTCACATGCTCTGGTTAGGGCGACCAGTTCAGCAACCTGGGCTGAGTGAGGTGGGCCTAGCGGTTCCGCTTCTATGGTGCCTTGGTCATCTACGACTGCGTATCCAGTACACAAGTCTCCCGAGTCTGACTGTCTGTGACAACTACCGTCCGTGTAGAAAGTTAGATCTACATTTTCCAGCGGGTTGTCACTGATGTCAGGCCTTGCGGTAAAATTTTGGGTCAAATATTCCATACAATCATGTGTGTCCTCCTGTGTGTTAAATTCTCCTTCCCCACCACTCTCATCCTCCACCCTTTGTGCCTGTCCAGGCACACCTGGGAGATATGTTGCAGGATTTAATGCACTGCATCTCCTTATGGTGATGTTTACGGGGGCCATTAGTGCCAATTCCCATCTTGTAAACCGCGCTGATGAGACGTGCCTGGTTTGGGCAGAATTTAGCAAGGCTGACACTGCATGTGGTGTATGAATTGTGAGGTTGTGACCTAGCACTACATCTTCGCTTTTCGTTACTAGCAATGCTATCGCAGCGACGCTTCGCAAGCATGTGGGGAGGGATCGCGCTACCGTGTCTAGCTGAGCGCTGTAGTATGCTACTGGCCTGCTGGCATCACCGTGCTTTTGGGTTAAGACGCCTGCCGCGCAACCAGCACTTTCTGTTCCGTACAGCTCAAAGGGTTTCCCATAGTCTGGCATACCTAATGCTGGTGCCTGCGTTAGGCACTGTTTAAGTCTCTCAAATGCCATCTCGGACTCGTCTGTATGCGAAATCCGATCAGGTTTGTTTGAGGAGACCATCTCCTGCAGAGGTAACGCTAGAATGGAAAACCCTGGGATCCAGTTACGGCAATACCCACACATTCCTAAAAATGTTCTGATCTGTTGCTGGGTTTTTGGCAGAGTCATGTCTCTAATTGCTTGAATTCTATCAGTGGTCAGGTGTCTCAGTCCTTGTGTTAGACAGTGTCCCAAATATTTTACCTTAGTTTGGCATAATTGCAACTTGTCTTTGGAAACCTTGTGTCCTGTGTCTGAAAGATGAAACAGGAGCTGTTTCGTATCCTTCAGGGATGCTTCCAATGAATCAGAACACAGTAGTAGATCATCCACGTACTGTATTAATACTGATCCACTCTCTGGTTGGAAAGACTGTAAACAATCATGCAAAGCCTGGGAAAATATACTTGGACTGTCTATGAAACCTTGTGGTAATCGAGTCCATGTGTATTGGACTCCTCTGTATGTGAATGCAAACAAATATTGGCTGTCAGGGTGCAGAGGTACCGAAAAGAAAGCGGAGCAGAGGTCAATAACAGTGAAAAATTTCGCAGTGGGAGGGATTTGCATAAGGATGACAGCTGGATTTGGCACTACGGGGAACTGACTCTCAACTATTTTGTTGATCCCCCTTAGATCCTGCACTAGCCGGTAACCCCTCCCCCCACTCTTTTTCACAGGGAAGATGGGACTATTGGCAGTGCTGGACGTTCTTACCAGAATACCCTGTTGTAGCAAGCGCTCTATTACGGGATACACTCCTAACTCCACCTCTGGCTTCAGAGGGTACTGTGGGATTTTTGGAGCTATCCTACCATCTTTTACTTGTACAACTACAGGAGCTACGTTTGCCATTAATCCAGTGTCCTGTCCATCTTTAGTCCAAAGTGACTCTGGTATCTGGGATGTCATTTCTTCTACTTTGGATGGAGTCCTATTTGTCATAATGGTATGTGACATTAATTTTGATGGGGAGTCTAACATGTCTCGCACTTCCTGAGCGTGATTCTCAGGTATGTCCAAGAATACACCTTCAGGAGTACAATAAATGACGCACCCCATTTTACACAATAAGTCTCTTCCCAGGAGATTAGTCGGTGCCGATGCAGCCAGCAAAAAGGAATGCTTGGTATGTAAAGGCCCTACTGTAATCTCGGCTGGTTTGCTAACAGGGTAGTGCTGGACTACTCCCGTTACCCCTATGGCTGGAATTGTCTTACCAGTGGTTCTCATGCCCACTGTCGAATTTATCACTGATTTGGCCGCCCCTGTGTCTACAAGAAAGTTTAATGATTTACCAGCTACATTGATTGCAATTTCAGGTTCACTCCCAAGGCTTGCAATCAATTTTACTGGCTGCAGATTACAGGTATGGCTACACCCCTATTGGGTATGGTGACCTCCCTGAATCCCGCTGGCAGCAACTACTTGTGAAGGGGTTAAATGGGAACTGCCAGGAGTTTGCCAGTCTCTGTTCGGGGGGTATCTTTTTGTTTCTCCTGCATGTGGCTCATAACTCCGTCTCTGCGGACCTTGCTCCCAATGTCGTGTGTCGTGTCGTTGTCTAGGGGGTTGGTAAGATCTTTGCGAATTTTTCGCTCTACAGTCTCGTGCTATGTGTCCCTGTTTATGACAAAAATAACATGTTACCACATTTGACTTACCCACAGGGTTTGGTGATATAAACACAGGCTGTTTTGTGGTCAGGGCCTGTATACTTACTGACATTAACTTATCACCTTGCGACTCCCTGTGTCTGGTGATATTCCGGTCGTGATCAATAGCAGCCTCTCTCAAAGTAGCCACTGACAGACCTCGCCAACATGGTTGCGTGGTCTGTACCCTTGTCTTTAATGCTTCTTTTAAACCATCCATTAGCACAGATACTGCTACTTCTTGATGGTTTGCATTGGTCCTAATGTCCTCTATGCCAGTGTACTTTGCCATTTCTAATAATGCCCGGTGAAAATAATCAGCAGCTGTTTCTGTCTCTTTTTGTTTAATGGAAAAAATTCTATTCCATTTGGCTACAGCTGGGAAATACTCCTTTAACTGTAAATTTATTCTTTTTACGTTATCTTTGTTGTACACATCTGTAAGAGGTACATCCAGATCCAATCCACAGTCAGCTAAAAATTGAGCTGAGTCGACATTGGAGGGTAAACATGCCCTCAGCAATATCTGCCAGTCTTTGTTATTGGGCTCTAAAGTGTTTCCTAGGTCTCTGATGTATTTTTGGCTAGCAACTAAGTATTTTCTGGGGTCAGGGAATTCAGACACTATGGTCCTTAATTCCATTCTGGAAAATGGGATATACATGGCAATGTTCCTGATAGGAGTGACTCCTGATGTGTCAGTTTTCCCATTTGGAACAGCTATTACCCTAACAGGATTAAGTCTACTAACATCATTCTGTGTAGATTCTACAGCCTGTGGTGAAATGGTTTCAGCATAGTGTAAGGTGCCGTACTTACCCGTTGATACGACCTCACCTGTCCCTCCGCTAGGGGGCTTTGTTACTAATCTTATGGGTTGGGCCGTGCCTACTGTCGTTTCTGATATAGTGGCTGCTAGAGAGAGCGCCGATATTGTTGCCGATTCGTCCTCTTGATCACACTCCTGGGGAAAGTTCAAAACAGGGTACAACTTGCACGGGTTAATGCTTGCATTGGTTAACTTATTAACATTATCCTTAACATTTATACAGTTGCTAAGTGCCTGTTTGTTACCCCCTGATGCGTCATTCTCCGCAACCAATTTCTCTCCTGATATGTATGGTGGCGGCGGGGCCGTGGCTATCAGTTTCCTGATAGGGCCAGATCCCGCCGCCAGAGCCAATCCTCTCTGTATTTCACCCTCCTGTTGCCATAGCTGCAAATAATCATAATGTTGGATTCGTCTCTTTGTTGATTTAATGAGACATATCCTCCTCCTTAAATTCATTAACACTTCTGGGCTGAAGCTACCTACTCTTGGGAATTTCTCCCCGTCATGTACTGTCATTCTCTCCCATTCATCACATAAAATTTCTGTATGTAAACCATATTTTTCACACATTACATACCTTGCCGACCCGACTGGTCGGTTTACTGAATCAACCCGAACCGAGGTTGATCGCCCCCTTCCTGAACAACTGGCCCCCATAATTTGCAGGTGTTGCTTGCTCTACCTCTGACCTTTATCTCAGGGTCTTCTGCGAACCCTTACAAAAAACCAAAATATTAAAAGATAGGTTGACGGTGAAGTTTACCGAGCACCTCACTCACTCGCCCACGCCGACCAATACGCCCACACACTGATATAGCGCTGGCGTACTCGACCCAGGGCCCCTATGAACCTCTATTTACTGGAACATGCGAGAGATATCCGAAGAACACTTACTCTTTCCAGTAACTATTGGTTGTTGGACAATTCCTGAGTGACCAGCGAACTTCCCTTCAGAAAATAAAAAATTACACAAATAACGTCAGAATGTACAAATAGTTTTATGACCGGGTTTGTACACAAATGGTACTGGTCAGACTAACTTAATGCACACAATTACGTGCGGTACAATCGTTCAGCACATAAGCAACTAATCTTATGTACGGAGCGACCAGTGGAATCGACATTCAGCAGCTGCGAATTCCTTCAGCCTGAGCTTTTTATGGCCTATATGGGTGTCGCACCAACCCTTCTTGGTGTTGTGCCTTGTCTCTATAGCGGACTTCCTTGTCTGCTGTACTTGGACCTCCTGGTCTGTTATGCGACCTCCTGGTCTGACCTCCTGGTCTGTTACAGTATGACCTCCTGGTCTGCTACACTCTAATGCTCAAATTTTATGTTTAACCAGAGATGCCTCCCTAGCCACCACGTATGTCACTTACACGTATGTACTTCACGAGAACTCGATGATTTCTGTGGTTCAATCCCCAAAATTGTAAAAACAAACACTCACTCACCACATACACACTTTTGTTTCTATTTCTATTTCTGCGCAGAAATTTTTCTTTAGACCAGATGTGTTGTAAATTTGGAGAAGGATCTGTTAATTTAAATTTCGGATTTAAAATAGATTTGCGCTATTTATCGCCTGTTGCGCTATTTATCGCTTGTTGCGCTATTTATCGCCTGTTGCGATATTTATCGCTTATTGCGCTATTTATCGCTTATTGTGCTATTTAAAAATCAACACTATCGTGTGATTTATGTTACGAGGGCGTACCCAGACGCTCCGTTGCATAATTTACGCTGCGTGCGTCGGCCTTTGCGTACGCGAGTCTCAGCCTTTTGTTAGAGACACGTGTATACAAAACCAATGTCCACCGTAACACAACTAACACGTTTTATCAATGTAGATGATCCTCAGTCGTCTACCGTGCAACACACCAATCTCTCCTTTTACCTTTAGGTAGAGCTGCGTGTGTGCTTTACACTTTATCCCTTAACGCATTACTTTTACACTTTAACTATGAAATAGCGACAAATCTCTCTTAGCACGTTTTATCAATTATAAAATGGCAAACAGGAGAGTGATATATGAAAATACATGAATGAAAAAGAAATGCAGATATGCGTGTGTGCGTACGCAAGATAGAAATAAACAGTTTTAAAAGACACTAGTGTGTTGTTCTTACCTCCGGTTCCCGGATTCCTTCAGCACCCTTTACTAAGCGAAACAGACGCTTATCCCGTCAGCACTGCGAAGAATATGATCTCCCGCCCTTTGCTGATGGATAATGTCTGCTGAAATTACCTAGCAGAGATATGTGAAGGACAGGACGAGCCGCCAATTGATAAAGCTAAATATTTATCTTATTTAAAACCCTTTGTGAGGTCTAAGAACACTGTACGCTATTTGCGTATGGAGTACCGTAAGGGTACGCTCGTTGCGTAACAATCGCTTAGCCGTGGTCGAGACGCTCAAGCGTCACGTTCGCTCACGGCCAAGAGATCACAGGCAGGCACGCTATTGGCTGCTGACTAACGTAATGGTTCGCTATAGCGTAACGGACGCTGTATCGGGAGCGGGCTGCTCAAGCGATACAGACGCTCACGAGAATACGCTGTTGGTATCGGGCACACTTATAGGTGAGCGACTACCGTAATGCTACGCTATCAGCGTAGCGGACGCTCGAGACCACGAGGAGATCACGAGCGGCGCCGACGCTCACAATGTTAAACCTTTATGTCTAAACCACAAACAATGTAATTTGCTGTAAAACCTTAGTGTAGAGATAGGGTGTAAATGCAACACTGTATAACCTTATTAACTCAAAAGCTGTTCGAGCGTCACCGACGCTCTGAGAATACTTAACACTATAAGAAATACACAAATACCGTGCTTAGGGTCCAACGCCTAATATATATATTATGAATGTTATACTTGCAAAAGAATTAATACAATACAAGTCATACACTACAATATAACATAGACTAACTAACCAGGTAACTACACAGTAAATACAATACAAGTACGTTTAAGAGAAAATGAGAGAAAGAGAAGAGAGAGAGAGAAAGATATGGCCCATAATAACAAGAAAAGACAATATGATTACGGAGAAAACTTACGCACAAAGGAAACGATCGCATGCGCCTCTGGACATCCAGCTCCCGATTTTCAGCAATGATAACCGATGAAGAGTGAGTGCTGGATGTGATCGGCCTGTCTATTTATGCCCCACACACAATACAATTCAATGGTCCCTACAATCTCATTGTTCATTGGACACAGGAATTCGTCTTCGCATTATAACAAAAGGTCATAGGTTGATTCATACAGGTGGGCTGTGACTATTTCCAACAGCTCAGGTGGGAGGGAAACTGGGTTTCCCGCCGCATGGATAAGTAAGTGCAAATACAGTAAATGTTCATAAACTTCTTATGTCCATAACTATTCGCACGAGCGATTGATCCGCTTCAAACCAACACCGGAATATTGCTAATTAAATACTCTTCCGATGGATACTAAACACCACTGTATTACTCCTGTCTGACCCTTCGTATCAAACAATGAGGGATCTCTCTGTCCAGGAACATACTACATTAACTAAACTTTCAGAATCTATCAAAGGGACCATAATCTACAAAATGCATTATATGGTGAAAATATGTAACGAAAGAGTCGCCCGCTAGACGCACACAATCTCTACCGTAAATGCGCATACCGTGCGCCTGCGGGTGCCCGCAACAGCGAGTATGCGCACGCACGGGAGAGCGCACGCATGCGCAGCAGGGACACATATGAGGTGCAAATATGGCAGTGTGCATCGTGATATTTTTCTGACTTTGACAGCTTACATGATTCTCCGCCCAGCGAAGAATTCTGGTGGCTTCCGCCATCGCCACTCTGCTCCTTGTGCCGCCTTGGCGGTTTACATGAACTAGTGCGGTGACGTTGTCTGACTGGATCAGAACTGGTTGGTCGCGAAGTAAGGTCTCCGCTTGACATAGGGCGTTGTATATGGCCCTTAGCTCCAGGATGTTGATGTGAAGACAAGTCTCCTGACTTGACCAAAGACCTTGGAAATTTCTTCCCTGTGTGGCTGCTCCCCAACCTCGGAGGCTCGCGTTCGTGGTCACCAGGATCCAGTCCTGAATGCCGAACTTGCGGCCCTCTAGAAGGTGAGCACTCTGCAGCCACCACAGGAGAGATACCCTGGCCCTGGGGGACAGGGTGATCAACTGATGAATCTGTAGATGTGACCCGGACCACTTGTCCAGTAGGTCCCATTGCAAGATCCTCGCATGGAACCTGCCGAAGGGAATGGCCTCGTATGATGCCACCATCATTCCCAGGACTCGAGTGCAGTGATGCACTGACACCTGTTTTGGTTTCAATAGGTTCCTGACCAGAGTCATGAGTTCCTGGGCCTTTTCTATCGGAAGATAAACCCTTTTCTGGTCCGTATCCAGAATAATGCCCAAGCAAAGTCAGACGAGTCGTAGGAACCAACTGCGACTTCGGGATATTGAGAATCCAGCCGTGTTGCTGTAACACCTTCAGTGAAAGTTATACGCTGTTCAGCAACTGCTCTCTTGATCTCGCTTTTATGAGGAGATCGTTCAAGTACGGGATAATTGTGACACCTTGCTTTCGCAGGAGCACCATAATTTCCGTCATTACCTTGGTGAAAATTCTCGGAGAAAATTCTGGAGAGACCAAACGGCAACGTCTGAAATTGGTAATGACAATACTGTACCGCAAATCTTAGGTACGCCTGATGAGGTGGATAAATGAGTACATGAAGGTATGCATCCTTTATGTCCAGAGATATCATAAAATCCCCCCCTTCTAGGCTGGCGATGACCGCTCTTAGCGATTCCATCTTGAACTTGAACCTTTTCAAGTATAGGTTCAGGGATTTTAAATTTAATATGGGTCTGACCAAACCGTCCGGTTTTGGGACTACAAACAGGGTCGAATAATTTCCATTTCCTTGTTGAAGCAGGGGAACCTTGACCACCACCTGTTGAAGATACAATTTGTGAATTGCATTTAACACTATCTCCCTTTCCTGGGGAGAAGATGGTAGGGCCGATTTGAAAAACCGGCGAGGAGGCACCTCTTCGAATTTCAGCTTGTAACCCTGAGAAACAATTTCTATTGCCTAGGGATCCACCTGCGAATGAACCCAGATGTGGCTGAAAACTCGAAGACGTGCCCCCAACTGGGCGGACTCCTTTAGCGGAGCCCCAGCGTCATGCGGTGGATTTTGTAGAGGCCGGGGAGGACTTCTGTTCCTGGGAACTAGCTGTGTTGTGCAGCTTCTTCCCTCTGCCCTTACCTCTGGCAAGAAAGGACACACCTCGTACTTTCTTGTTTCTCTGTGATCGAAAGGACTGCATTTGATAATGTGGTGCTTTCTTAGGCTGTGAGGGAATATAAGGCAAAAAATTTGATTTACCAGCTGTAGCTGTGGAGACTAGGTCCGAGAGACCTTCCCCAAACAATTCCTCACCCCTGTAAGGTAAAACCTCCATATACCTTTTTGAGTCGGCATCACCTGTCCATTGCCGGGTCCATAGGACTCGTCTAGCAGAAATTGACATAGCGTTTATTCTAGAACCCAGTAGACTAATGTCACTTTGAGCATCTCTTATATATAGGACAGCATCTTTTATATGCCCTATGGTCAATAACATAGCATCCTTATCTAGGGTCTCAATCTCTGCTGATAAGGTATCTGTCCATGCTGCCACCGCGCTACAACCCCGGCCGACGCAATTGCCGGTCTGAGTAAGGTACCAGAATGTGTGTAAATGGACTTTAGGGTAACCTCCTGCTTGCGGTCAGCATGGTCCCTGATGGTAGCCGTATCCTGGGATGGCAGCGCTACCTTTTTGGATAAGCGTGTCAATGCTTTATCCACTCTAGGGGAGGATTCCCACCGTATCCTGTCCATTGGCGGGAAAGGATACGCCATAAGAATCCTTTTGGGAATCTGCAGCTTTTTGTCTGGAGATTCCCAAGCTTTTTCACATAATTCGTTCAACTCATGTGAGGGGGGAAAGGTTATCTCAGGTTTCTTTCCCTTATAGATGTGTACCCTCGTGTCAGGGACAGGGGACTCTGTGATGTGCAAAACATCTTTTATTGCAATAATCATATATCGAATACATTTAGCCAATTTTGGCTGTAACTTTGCATCATCGTAGTCGACACTGGAGTCAGAATCCGTGTCGGTATCTGTGTCAACTATTTGGGATAGTGGGCGCTTTTGAGACCCCGAAGGTCCCTGCGACATAGGGACAGGCATGGGTTGACTCCCTGACTGTTCCCTAGCTTCAGCTTTGTCTAATCTCTTGTGTAATAAGTTTACATTAGCACTTAAAACATTTCACATATCCATTCAGTCAGGTGTCGGCGTT
The DNA here is from genome assembly GCF_028390025.1 of Pseudophryne corroboree. Taxonomy (NCBI): domain Eukaryota; kingdom Metazoa; phylum Chordata; class Amphibia; order Anura; family Myobatrachidae; genus Pseudophryne; species Pseudophryne corroboree. The sequence continues at coordinate 126,148 of NW_026970503.1, forward strand.
GTCGATGGAGACACCACATTAATTTGCTCCTGCTCCTCTCTAGGAGAGCCTTCTACCTCAGACATGTCGACACACGTGTACCGACACACCATACACTCAGGGAATCCTCTTATCTGAGGACAGTTCCCCAACAAGGCCCTTTGGAGAGACAGAGAGAGAGAGTATGCCAGCACACACCCCAGCGCTATATGACCCAGGAAAAAAACACAATAATTTTATGTTTACCCAGTAGCGCTGTATTTCCATATATATATGCGCCTAATTATGTGCCCCCCTCTTCTTTAAGACCCTCTTTCTACCGTGGTATAAGCAGGGGAGAGTCCGTGGAGCTTCCCCTCAGCGGTGCTGTGGAGAAAATGGTGCTGGTGAGTGCTGAGGGAGAAGCACCACCCCCTCAGCGACGGGCTTCTGTCCCGCTCAAATATAGTAAAAAAATGGCGGGGGCTCTTATATATATATATACAGTGCCTAGCTGCATATATATTTATTTTGCCAAAGAGAGGTCTATATTGCTGCCCAGGGCGTCCCCCCTGAGCCCTTCACCCTTACACTGACTGCCGTGTGTGAGGTGTATGGGAGCAATGGAGCACAGCTTTACTGCTGTGCGTTACCTCAGTGAAGATCATGAAGTCTTCCGCCGCCTCTGAAGTCTTCTTTTCTTCTCATACTCACCCGGCTTCTATCTTCCGGCTCTGCGAGGGGGACGGCGGCGCGGCTCTGGGACGGACGGCGAGGGTGAGACCTGCGTACCGATCCCTCTGGAGCTAATGCTGTACAGTAGCCTAAGAAGCAGAGCCTATCAACTCACAGAAGTAGGTGTGCATCTCTCCCCTCCGCCCCTCGATGCAGGGAGTCTGTTGCCAGCAGGCTCCCTGAAAATAAAAAAATCTAACAAATATACTTTCTGTCAGGAAACTCAGGAGAGCTCCCTGAAAAGCACCCAGTCTCCTCTGGGCACAGTAGTAAACTGAGGTCTGGAGGAGGGGCATAGAGGGAGGAGCCAGTGCACACCCAGATCTAAAGTCTTTCTTTAAGTGCCCATGTCTCCTGCGGAGCCCGTCTATCCCCCATGGTCCTTACGGAGTCCCCAGCATCCTCTAGGACGTAAGAGAAAAATTATGCTGGCAGAAAAATCCAATTGAGTGATTAAACAGCTCCAGAGCTGCTCTGTAAGGCAAGTAAAAGGGTGTGGGCCCTGCAGCACTACCTGTAGTTTGCATTGTGCATTGGAAGCCTAGTTTGCTGTCTGTTTCCACTTCTTTTTTCTTGAGCCCCTCCCGTCTATACCCTTGTGCACTATCCTGACTTCTCCTCCCGTCTGCTTACTTTGTGCCTTCCAATGCACAATGCAAACTACAGGTAGTGCTGCAGGGCCCACACCCTTTTACTTGCCTTACAGAGCAGCTCTTGAGCTGTTACAGTGCCCAGCTGCTGCAAGAAATCAGCGTGAATGCTTCAGGGGCTGGGGCATGGCCAACATGAGCCCCACACCGAAGGAGGGTGGGGGTGTTTAATGCGAACTAGGGGTCTCGCACAATGCGAACTACAGGTAGTGCTGCAGGGCCCACACCCTTTTACTTGCCTTACAGAGCAGCTCTGGAGCTGTTACAGTGCCCAGCTGCTGCAAGAAATCAGCTTGAATGCTTCAGGGGCTGGGGCATAGCCAACATGAGCCCCACACCGACGGAGGGTGGAGGTGTTTAATGCAAACTAGGGGTCATCCAAGTGCCGCAAAAGGCCGCCATGCCCTGCACGCCCCTTTTCTCTTTTCATATGCAGACGAGGGTTGAAGCCAACTTTGACCCACTGCTTGGATGACATCGCCATATGCAAATCCATCTGCTGCAGGCCTTCCCCCAGGAATGCTTGCACTAGTTGTTGCATTTGGTTTGTTGTTTGGGGGTGCTTCAGTATTAGGCAGCCTTCTGCCCTCCCATGTTCATCTGAAAATATGTGTTCTCCCTGCAGTTGTTGTCCCCAGATGAGAGTTCCCTTGTGCTGCCTCAGTTGAATCTCCTTTACTTGACAGAGATGTGCCTGAGCAGCGGCCCTCCCCAGCCCTATCCCAAATCATACTTATTTTGCATAGGAGATACCATGGTCATGAAGACTGTTCTCCCAGGGTGCGGTTCATTCATTGCATTCTGGGTATGCTGACCCCTGTGATTTCCCCAAATGTGGGAAACTCGACTGCATTATCTAATGCGAACTAGGGGTCATCCAAGCACCGCAAAAGGCCGCCATGCCCTGCATACCCCTTTTCTCTTTTCATAAGCAGACGAGGTTTGAAGCCAACTTTGACCCACTGCTTGGATGACATCACTTGCTGCCTTTCCAATGAAGCAAGTTTAATTTAATAATAGGTGAAAAACCATCCCTACAAAGGTGTTAATCAGATACTTGGCTTTGTGGACACTTTTCAGAGCACAAATTTGTTAGCATAAAAATAAAGCCAGATAATGAAGAGCTGTTTAATCACTCAATTGGATTTTTCTGCCAGCATATTTCTTTTTCTCTGCAACCCACTGCTAAATTGTGCTTCGTGGCTGTTTTTTTTATAAAATCACTTAATCAAATCTAACTCTGATTACATCAGAGAAGGCCAGGTACCCTACACCATAAGAGGTGGTTTGAAATTTTTACTTGTCTACTTAAAGATCACCAAAATCTGATAACGAGGTCAATTACGTCCCTAGGTGGGATTGAACCACCAACCTTTTGGTTAACAACTGAACACGCTAACTGTTTGCGCCTCAGAGACACTTTGCAAAAGTACATACTGACAAAGGTTAATAAGCATTCATCTAGAACGTTTCCTAGAAAAACTTTAAAAAGTCAATAATCTGGAGAGTTTTTGTAAGATGTTCCTTCCATCAACCAATGAAGAAACACATTGGTACTTTCCCATGATGAGTGAGTGCTTCAGGATCTCTTGCACTTACATGTGCAGCAAAGGACTACAATGGAAGCATGCTGGGCCTATAACCCAGAGGTAGGCAGATTGCAACTGTCCTCTGCTATATGCATTTTTTTTGTTAATTAAAGTAATCCAAAACTGGGATTGATATTTTGGCTCTTTTATTTTTACTTAAAGTACAATAACTTTTACTGTTTTAATTTGTTTTAATAATATATTGACAGTATTGTTTTCTTTCAAAAATCCACTTAATTTTCTTTACCCTATTATTAAAATGGTAATTGACAAAAACAAACTACATTGTCACCAGAAGAGCAATACAAAATGTACAAGTGATATATTAAAATCATCTTTTCAGCTTGAATTTCAATGATGCATTGAGGTAACGATTTTGTGAGAAACATCTTCACCCTTAAATAAAGATTTTCTTAATTCCCTACCTGTGTGCTAATTAGATATCACCTTGTTTTCACATTAAACAGACTTTCACATGAGAAAGCAGCAAGGATGCAGTGGCGTTAATGTTTCCTGGTGTCAACCTGTATTATTTCAGTAGACATTGAAATGAGGATGCATCTTGCTGCCTTTCCAATGAAGCAAGTTTAATTTAGTAATAGGTTAAAAACCATCCCTACAAAGGTGTTAATCAGAGACTTGGCTTTGTGGACACTTTTCAGAGAACAAATTTGTTAGCATAAAAATAAAGCCAGAAAATGAAGAGCTGTTTAATCACTCAATTGGATTTTTCTGCCAGCATTTTTCTTTTTCTCTGCAACCCACTGCTAAATTGTGCTTCCTAGCTGTTTTTTTTATAAAATCACTTTATCAAATCTAACTCTGATTACATCAGAGAAGGCCAGGTACCCTACACCATAAGAGGGGGTTTGAAATTTTGACTTGTCTACTTAAAGATCACCGAAATCTGATAACAAGGTCAATTACGTCCCTGGGTGGGATTGAACCACCAACCTTTTGGTTAATAGCCTTATACACTAACTGATTGCGCCACAGCGACACTTTTCAAAAGTACATACTGACAAAGGCTAATAAGCATTCATCTAGAACGTTTCCTAGAAACATTTTAAAAAGTCAATAATGTGGAGAGTTTTTGTAAGATGTTTCTTCCATCAACCAATGAAGAAACACATTGGTACTTTCCTATGATATGTGAGTGCTTCAGGATCTCATGCACTTACATGTGCAGCAGAGTACTGTAATGGAAGCATGCTGGGTCCATAACCCAGAGGTAGGCAGATTGAAACTATCCTCTGCTATATGCATTGTTTTTATTAATTAAAGTAATCCAAAACTGGGATTGATATTTTTGCTCTTTTATTTTTACTTAAAGTACAATAACTTTTACCATTTTAATTTGTTTTAATAGTATATTGACAGTATTGTTTTCTTTCAAAAATCCAATTAATTTTCTTTACCCGATTATTAAAATGGTAATTGACAAAAACAATCTACATTGTCACCAGAAGAGCAGTACAAAATGTACAAGTGATATATTAAAATCATCTTTCCAGCTTGAATTTCAATGATGCCTTGGTGCAACAATTTTGTGAGAAACATCTTCACCCATAAAGAAAGATTTTCTTAATTCCTTACCTGTGTGCTGATTAGATATCACCTTGTTTTCACATTAAACAGACTTCCCCATGAGGAAGCAGCAAGGATGCAGTGACGTTTATGTTTCCTGGTGTCAACCTGTATTATTTCAGTAGACATTGAAATGAGGATGCATCTTGCTACCTTTCCAATGAAGCAAGTTTAATTCAGTAATAGGTGAAAAACCATTCCTACAAAGGTGTTAATCAGAGACTTGGCTTTGTGGACACTTTTCAGAGAGCAAATTTGTTAGCATAAACATAAAATCAGAAAATGAAGAGCTGTTTAATCACTCAATTGGACTTTTCTGCCAGCATAATTTTTTTTCTCTGCAACCCACTGCTAAATTGTGCTTCCTAGCTGTTTTTTATAAAATCACTTAATCAAATCTAATTCTGATTACATCAGAGAAGGCCGGGTACCCTACACCATAAGAGGGGGTTTGAAATTTTGACTTGTCTACTTAAAGATCACCAAAATCTGATAACAAGGTCTATTACGTCCCTGGGTGGGATTGAATCACCAACCTTTAGGTTAATAGCCATACACACTAACTGATTGCGCCACAGCGACACTTCGCAAAAGTACATACTGACAAAGGCTAATAAGCATTCATCTAGAACGTTTCCTAGAAAAACTTTAAAAAGTCAATAATCTGGAGAATTTTTGTAAGAAACACATTGGTACATTCCCATGATGAGTGAGTGCTTCAGGATCTCTTGCACTTACATGGGCTATTAACCAAAAGGTTCCCACCCAGTGATGTAATTGACCTTGTGATCAGATTTTGGTGATCTTTAAGTAGACAAGTCAAAATTTCAAACCCCCTCTTATGGTGTAGGGTACCTGGCCTTCTCTGACGTAATCAGAGTTAGATTTAATTAAGGTGCACAAGGGCATAGAAGGGAGCGGTTTAAGAAAAGAGAAGTGGAAACAGACAGCAAACTAGGCTGGAGAGAGACCTGAGACAAAGAGATCTGAATTATACGAGAGCCGACCAGGGGAAACACAAATTATGCAGTCAAGTTTCCCACATTTGGGGAAATCGCAGGAGCAGCACACCCAGATTGCAATGGGTGAGCCTTTCCCTGGGAGAAGCACCTTCCTGATCATAGTATCTCACCTGGCAGGTAAGTAGGAGTTGGGCTAGTGCTGGGGAGGGTCGCTGCTCGGGTACCCCCCTGTCAAGTGAAGGAGATCCAACTGAGGCAGCACAAGGGAACTCTCGAAAGAAGAACAAGGCTAGAGGAAGATCTGAGACAAAGAAATCTGACTTTTACCAGAGCTGACCAGAGGAAAGCACAAACACAGTACCCCACTACCACCAGGAAACATTAACGCCACTGCATCCTTGCTGCTTTCTCATGTGGAAGTCTATTTAATGTGAAAACAAGGTGATATCTAATTAGCACACAGAAAAGAAAATTAAGTGAATTTTTGAAAGAAAACAATACTGTCAATATACTATTAAAACAAATTAAAATGGTAAAAGTTATTGTACTTTAAGTAAAAATAAAAGAGCAAAAATATCAATCCCAGTTTTGGATTACTTTAATTAACAAAAAAAATGCATATAGCAGAGGATAGTTTCAATCTTTCTACCTCTGGGTTATGGGCCCAGCATGCTTCCATTGCAGTACTCTGCTGCACATGTAAGTGCAAGAGATCCTGAAGCACTCACTCATCATGGGAAAGTACCAATGTGTTTCTTCATTGGTTGATGGCAGAAACATCTTACAAAAACACTCCAGATTATTGACTTTTTAAAGTTTTTCTAGGAAACGTTCTAGATGATTGTTTATTAGCCTTTGTCAGTATGTAATTTTGCAAAGTGTCGCTGTGGCGCAATCAGTTAGTGTGTATGGCTATTAACCAAAAGGTTGGTGGTTCAATCCCACCCAGGGATGTAATTGACTTTGTTATCAGATTTTGGTGATCTTTAAGTAGACAAGTCAAAATTTCAAACCCCCTGTTATGGTGTTAGGTATTTAGACTTCTCTGATGTAATCAGAGTTAGATTTGATTCAGTGATTTTATAAAAACAGCTAGGAAGCACAATTTAGCAGTGGGTTGCAAAGAAAAAGAAATATGCTGGCAAAAAAAATCCAATTGAGTGATTAAACAGCTCTTGGATGGTTTTTCACCTATTACTAAATTAAACTTGCTTCATTGGAAAGGCAGCAAGATGCATCCTCATTTCAATATCTACTGAAATAATACAGGTTGACACCAGGAAACATTAACGCCACTGCATCCTTGCTGCTTTCTCATGTGGAAGTCTGTTTAATGTGAAAACAAGGTGATATCTAATTAGCACACAGGTAAGGAATTAAGAAAATCTTTATTAAAGGGTGAAGATGTTTCTCACAAAATCGTTGCCCCAATGCATCATTGAAATTCAAGCTGGAAAGATGATTTTAATATATCACTTGTACATTTTGTATTGCTCTTCTGGTGACAATGTAGTTTGTTTTTGTCAATTACCATTTTAATAATCGGGTAAAGAAAATTAATTGGATTTTTGAAAGAAAACAATACTGTCAATATACTATTAAAACAAATTAAAATGGTAAAAGTTATTGTACTTTAAGTAAAAATAAAAGAGCAAAAATATCAATCCCAGTTTTGGATTACTTTAATTAACAAAAAAAAATGCATATAGCAGAGGATAGTTTCAATCTGCCTACCTCTGGGTTATGGACCCAGCATGCTTCCATTACAGTACTCTGCTGCACATGTAAGTGCAAGAGGTCCTGAAGCACTCACTTATCATGGGAAAGTTCCAATGTGTTTCTTTATTGGTTGATGGAAGAAACATCTTACAAAAACTCTCCACATTATTGACTTTTTAAAATGTTTCTAGGAAACGTTCTAGATGAATGCTTATTAGCATTTGTCAGTATGTACTTTTGCAAAGTGTCGCTGTGGCGCAATCAGTCTGTGTGTATGGTTATTAACTAAAAGGTTGGTGGTTCAATCCCACCCAGGGACGTAATTGACCTTGTTATCAGATTTTGGTGATCTTTAAGTAGACAAGTCAAAATTTCAAACCCCCTTTTATGGTGTAGGGTACCTGGCCTTCTCTGATGTAATCAGAGTTAGATTTGATTCAGTGATTTTATAAAAACAGCTAGGAAGCACAATTTAGCAGTGAGTTGCAGAGAAAAAGAAATATGCTGGCAAAAAAATCCAATTGAGTGATTAAACAGCTCTTCATTTTCTGGCTTTATTTTTATGCTAACAAATTTGTTCTCTGAAAAGTGTCCACAAAGCCAAGTCTCTGATTAACACCTTTGTAGGGATGGTTTTTCACCTATTACTAAATTAAACTTGCTTCATTGGAAAGGCAGCAAGATGCATCCTCATTTCAATGTCTACTGAAATAATACAGGTTGACACCAGGAAACATTAACGCCACTGCATCCTTGCTGCTTTCGCATGTGGAAGTCTGTTTAATGTGAAAACAAGGTGATATCTAATTAGCACACAGGTAAGGAATTAAGAAAATCTTTATTTAAGGGTGAAGATGTTTCTCACAAAATCGTTGCCCCAATGCATCATTGAAATTCAAGCTGGAAAGATGATTTTAATATATCACTTGTACATTTTGTATTGCTCTTCTGGTGACAATGTAGTTTGTTTTTGTCAATTACCATTATAAAAATAGGGTAAAGAAAATTAAGTGGATTTTTGAAAGAAAACAATACTGTCAATATACTATTAAAACAAATTAAAATGGTAAAAGTTATTGTACTTTAAAGTAAAAATAAAAGAGCAAAAATATCAATCCCAGTTTTGGATTACTTTAATTAACAATAAAAAATGCATATAGCAGAGGATAGTTTCAATCTGCCTACCTCTGGGTTATGGGCCCAGCATGTTTCCAATGCAGTACTCTGCTGCACATGTAAGTGCAAGAGATCCTGAAGCACTCACTCATCATGGGAAAGTACCAATGTGTTTCTTCGTTGGTTGATGGAAGAAACATCTTACAAAAACTCTCCAGATTATTGACTTTTTAAAGTTTTTCTAGGAATCGTTCTAGATGAATGCTTATTAGCCTTTGTCAGTATGAAAGTTTGCAAAGTGTCTCTGTGGCGCAATCGGTTAGTGTGTTTGGTTATTAATCAAAGGGTTGGTGGTTCAATCCCACCCAGGGATGTAATTGACCTTATTATCAGATTTTGGTGATCTTTAAGTAGACTAGTCAAAATTTCAAACCCCCTCTTATGGTGTAGGGTACCTGGCCTTCTCTGATGTAATCAGAGTTAGATTTGATTAAGTGATTTTATAAAAAAACAGCTAGGAAGCACAATTTAGCAGTGGGTTGCAGAGAAAAAGAAATATGCTGGCAGAAAAATCCAATTGAGTGATTAAACTGCTCTTCATTTTCTGGCTTTATTTTTATGCTAACTAATTTGTTCTCTGAAAAGTGTCCACAAAGCCAAGTGTCTGATTAACATCTTTGTAGGGATGGTTTTTCACCTATTACTAAATTAAACTTGCTTCATTGGAAAGGCAGCAAGATGCATCCTCATTTCAATATCTACGGAAATAATACAGGTTGACACCAGGAAACATTAACGCCACTGCATCTTTGCTGTTTTCTCATGTGGAAGTCTGTTTAATGTGAAAACAAGGTGATATCTAATTAGCACACAGGTAAGGAATTAAGAAAATCTTTATTTAAGGGTGAAGATGTTTCTCACAAAATCGTTGCCCCAATGCATCATTGAAATTCAAGCTGGTAAGATGATTTTAATATATCACTTGTACATTTTGTATTGCTCTTCTGGTGACAATGTAGTTTGTTTTTGTCAATTACCATTTTAATAATCGGGTAAAGAAAATTAATTGGATTTTTGAAAGAAAACAATACTGTCAATATACTATTAAAACAAATTAAAATGGTAAAAGTTATTGTACTTTAAGTAAAAATAAAAGAGCACAAATATCAATCCCAGTTTTGGATTACTTTAATTAACAAAAAAAATGCATATAGCAGAGGATAGTTTCAATCTGCCTACCTCTGGGTTATGGACCCAGCATGCTTCCATTACAGTACTCTGCTGCACATGTAAGTGCAAGAGATCCTGAAGCACTCACTCATCATGGGAAAGTACCAATGTGTTTCTTCATTGGTTGATGGAAGAAACATCTTACAAAAACTCTCCAGATTATTGACTATTTAAAGTTTTTATAGGAAACGTTCTAGATGAATGCTTATTAGCCTTTGTCAGTAAGTACTTTTGCAAAGTGTCGCTGTGGCGCAATCAGTTAGTGTGTATGGCTATTAACCAAAAGGTTGGTGGTTCAACCCCACCCAGGGACGTAATTGACCTTGTTATCAGATTTTGTTGATCTTTAAGTAGACAAGTCAAAATTTCGAAAACCCCTGTTATGGTGTAGGGCAGGCATTCCCAACCGCGGTCCTCAAGGCACACCAACAGTGCAGGTTTTAGTGATATCCAGGCTTCAGCACAGATGGTTAAATCAAAATAACTGAGGTACTAATTAAGTCACCTGTGTTCAAGCCTGGATTTCACTAAAACCAGGACTGTTAGTGTGCCTTGAGGACCGTGGTTGGGAAACACTGGTGTAGGGTACCTGGCCTTCTCTGATGTAATCAGAGTTAGATTTGATTCGGTGATTTTATAAAAACAGCTAGGAAGCACAATTTAGCAGTGGGTTGCAGAGAAAAAGAAATATGCTGGCAAAAAAATCCAATTGAGTGATTAAACAGCTCTTCATTTTCTGGCTTTATTTTTATGCTAACAAATTTGTTCTCTGAAAAGTGTCCACAAAGCCAAGTATCTGATTAACATCTTTGTAGGGATGGTTTTTCACCTATTACTAAATTAAACTTGCTTCATTGGAAAGGCAGCAAGATGCATCCTCATTTCAATATCTACTGAAATAATACAGGTTGACACCAGGAAACATTAACGCCACTGCATCCTTGCTGCTTTCTCATGTGGAAGTCTGTTTAATGTGAAAACAAGGTGATATCTAATTAGCACACAGGTAAGGAATTAAGAAAATATTTATTTAAGGGTGAAGATTTTTCTCACAAAATCGTTGCCCCAATGCATCATTGAAATTCAAGCTGGAAAGATGATTTTAATATATCACTTGTACATTTTGTATTGCTCTTCTGGTGACAATGTAGTTTGCTTTTGTCAATTACCATTTTAATAATCGGGTAAAGAAAATTAATTGGATTTTTGAAAGAAAACAATACTGTCAATATACTATTAAAACAAATTAAAATGGTAAAAGTTATTGTACTTTAAGTAAAAATAAAAGAGCAAAAATATCAATCCCAGTTTTGGATTACTTTAATTAACAAAAAAAATGCATATAGCAGAGGATAGTTTCAATCTGCCTACCTCTGGGTTATGGACCCAGCATGCTTCCATTACAGTACTCTGCTGCACATGTAAGTGCAAGAGATCCTGAAGCACTCACTCATCATGGGAAAGTACCAATGTGTTTCTTCATTGGTTGATGGAAGAAACATCTTACAAAAACTCTCCACATTATTGACTTTTTAAAATGTTTCTAGGAATCGTTCTAGATGAATGCTTATTAGTCTTTGTCAGTATGTACTTTTGCAAAGTGTCGCTGTGGCGCAATCAGTTAGTGTGTAAGGCTATTAACCAAAAGGTTGGTGGTTCAATCCCACCCAGGGACTTAATTGACCTTGTTATCAGATTTTGGTGATCTTTAAGTAGACAAGTCAAAATTTCAAACCCCCTGTTATGGTGTAGGGTACCTGGCCTTCTCTGATGTAATCAGAGTTAGATTTGATTTAGTGATTTTATAAAAACAGCTAGGAAGCACAATTTAGCAGTGAGTTGCAGAGAAAAAGAAATATGCTGGCAAAAAAATCCAATTGAGTGATTAAACAGCTCTTCATTTTCTGGCTTTATTTTTATGCTAACAAATTTGTTCTCTGAAAAGTGTCCACAAAGCCAAGTCTCTGATTAACATCTTTGTAGGGATGGTTTTTCACCTATTACTAAATTAAACTTGCTTCATTGGAAAGGCAGCAAGATGCATCCTCATTTCAATGTCTACTGAAATAATACAGGTTGACACCAGGAAACATTAACGCCACTGCATCCTTGCTGCTTTCGCATGTGGAAGTCTGTTTAATGTGAAAACAAGGTGATATCTAATTAGCACACAGGTAAGGAATTAAGAAAATCTTTATTTAAGGGTGAAGGTGTTTCTCACAAAATCGTTGCCCCAATGCATCATTGAAATTCAAGCTGGAAAGATGATTTTAATATATCACTTGTACATTTTGTATTGCTCTTCTGGTGACAATGTAGTTTGTTTTTGTCAATTACCATTATAATAATAGGGTAAAGAAAATTAAGTGGATTTTTGAAAGAAAACAATACTGTCAATATACTATTAAAACAAATTAAAATGGTAAAAGTTATTGTACTTTAAGTAAAAATAAAAGAGCAAAAATATCAATCCCAGTTTTGGATTACTTTAATTAACAATAAAAAATGCATATAGCAGAGGATAGTTTCAATCTGCCTACCTCTGGGTTATGGGCCCAGCATGCTTTCATTGCAGTACTCTGCTGCACATGTAAGTGCAAGAGATCCTGAAGCACTCACTCATCATGCGAAAGTACCAATGTGTTTCTTCATTGGTTGCTGGAAGAAACATCTTACAAAAACTCTCCAGATTATTGATTTTTTAAAGTTTTTCTAGGAAACGTTCTAGATGAATGCTTATTAGTCTTTGTCAGTATGTACTTTTTGCAAAGTGTCTCTGTGGCGCAATCGGTTAGTGTGTTCAGCTATTAATCAAAAGGTTGGTGGTTCAATCCCTCCCAGGGACATAATTGACCTTGTGATCAGATTTTGGTGATATTTAAGTAGACAAGTCAAAATTGCAAACCCCCTGTTATGGTGTAGGGTACCTGGCCTTCTCTGATGTAATCAGGGTTAGATTTGATTAAGTGATTTTATTAAAAAACAGCTAGGAAGCACAATTTAGCAGTGGGTTGCAGAGAAAAAGAATAATGCTGGCAGAAAAATCCAATTGAGTGATTAAACAGCTCTTCATATTCTGGCTTTATTTTTATGATAACAAATTTGTTCTCTGAAAAGTGTCCACAAAGCCAAATATCTGATTAACATCTTTGTAGGGATGGTTTTTCACCTATTACTAAATTAAACTTGCTTCATTGGAAAGGCAGCAAGATGCATCCTCATTTCAATATCTACGGAAATAATACAGGTTGACACCAGGAAACATTAACGCCACTGCATCTTTACTGTTTTCTCATGTGGAAGTCTGTTTAATGTGAAAACAAGGTGATATCTAATTAGCACACAGGTAAGGAATTAAGAAAATCTTTATTTAAGGGTGAAGATGTTTCTCACAAAATCGTTGCCCCAATGCATCATTGAAATTCAAGCTGGAAAGATGATTTTAATATATCACTTGTACATTTTGTATTGCTCTTCTGGTGACAATGTAGTTTGTTTTTGTCAATTACCATTTTAGTAATCGGGTAAAGAAAATTAAGTGGATTTTTGAAAGAAAACAATACTGTCAATATACTATTAAAACAAATTAAAATGGTAAAAGTTATTGTACTTTAAGTAAAAATAAAAGAGCAAAAATATCAATCCCAGTTTTGGATTACGTTAATTAACAAAAAAAAAATGCATATAGCAGAGGATAGTTTCAATCTGCCTACCTCTGGGTTATGGACCCAGCATGCTTCCATTACAGTACTCTGCTGCACATGTAAGTGCAGAAGATCCTGAAGCACTCACTCATCATGGGAAAGTACCAATGTGTTTCTTCATTGGTTGATGGAAGAAACATCTTACAAAAACTCTCCACATTATTGACTTTTTAAAATGTTTCTAGGAATCGTTCTAGATGAATGCTTATTAGCCTTTGTCAGTATGTACTTTTGCAAAGTGTCGCTGTGGCGCAATCAGTTAGTGTGTAAGGCTATTAACCAAAAGGTTGGTGGTTCAATCCCACCCAGGGACTTAATTGACCTTGTTATCAGATTTTGGTGATCTTTAAGTAGACAAGTCAAAATTTCAAACCCCCTGTTATGGTGTAGGCTACCTGGCCTTCTCTGATGTAGTTAGATTTGATTCAGTGATTTTATAAAAACAGCTAGGAAGCACAATTTAGCAGTGGGTTGCAGAGAAAAAGAAATATGCTGGCAGAAAAATCCAATTGAGTGATTAAACAGCTCTTCATTTTCTGGCTTTATTTTTATGCTAACTAATTTGTTCTCTGAAAAGTGTCCACAAAGCCAAGTATCTGATTAACATATTTGTAGGGATGGTTTTTCATCTATTACTAAATTAAACTTGCTTCATTGGAAAGGCAGCAAGATGCATCCTCATTTCAATATCTACTGAAATAATACAGGTTGACACCAGGAAACATTAACGCCACTGCATCCTTGCTGCTTTCTCATGTGGAAGTCTGTTTAATGTGAAAACAAGGTGATATCTAATTAGCACACAGGTAAGGAATTAAGAAAATCTTTATTTAAGGGTGAAGATGTTTCTCACATAATCGTTGCCCCAATGCATCATTGAAATTCAAGCTGGAAAGATGATTTTAATGTATCACTTGTACATTTTGTATTGCTCTTCTGGTGACAATGTAGTTTGTTTTTGTCAATTACCATTTTAATAATAGGGTAAAGAAAATTAAGTGGATTTTTGAAAGAAAACAATACTGTCAATATACTATTAAAACAAATTAAAATGGTAAAAGTTATTGTACTTTAAGTAAAAATAAAAGCTAAAATATCAATCCCAGTTTTGGATTACTTTAATGAACAAAAAAAAATGCATATAGCAAAGGATAGTTTCAATCTGCCTACCTCTGGGTTATGGGCCCAGCATGCTTCCATTGCAGTACTCTGCTGCACATTTAAGTGCAAGAGATCCTGAAGCACTCACTCATCATGCGAAAGTACCAATGTGTTTCTTCATTGGTTGCTGGAAGAAACATCTTACAAAAACTCTCCAGATTATTGACTTTTTAAAGTTTTTCTAGGAAACGTTCTAGATGAATGCTTATTAGTCTTTGTCAGTATGGACTTTTTGCAAAGTGTCTCTGTGGCGCAATCTGTTAGTGTGTTCAGCTATTAATCAAAAGGTTGGTGGTTCAATCCCACCCAGGGACGTAATTGACCTTGTGATCAGATTTTGGTGATATTTAAGTAGACAAGTCAAAATTGCAAACCCTCTCTTATGGTGTAGGGTACCTGGCCTTCTCTGATGTAATCAGAGTTAGATTTGATTAAGTGATTTTATAAAAAAAACAGCTAGGAAGCACAATTTAGCAGTGGGTTGCAGAGAAAAAGAAAAATGCTGGCAGAAAAATCCAATTGAGTGATTAAACAGCTCTTCATTTTCTGGCTTTATTTTTATGATAACAAATTTGTTCTCTGAAAAGTGTCCACAAAGCCAAGTATCTGATTAACATCTTTGTAGGGATGGTTTTTCACCTATTACTAAATTAAACTTGCTTCATTGGAAAGGCAGCAAGATGCATCCTCATTTCAATATCTACGGAAATAATACAGGTTGACACCAGGAAACATTAACGCCACTGCATCTTTGCTGTTTTCTCATGTGGAAGTCTGTTTAATGTGAAAACAAGGTGATATCTAATTAGCACACAGGTAAGGAATTAAGAAAATCTTTATTTAAGGGTGAAGATGTTTCTCACAAAATCGTTGCCCCAATGCATCATTGAAATTCAAGCTGGAAAGATGATTTTAATATATCACTTGTACATTTTGTATTGCTCTTCTGGTGACAATGTAGTTTGTTTTTGTCAATTACCATTTTAAAAATCGGGTAAAGAAAATTAATTGGATTTTTGAAAGAAAACAATACTGTCAATATACTATTAAAACAAATTAAAATGGTAAAAGTTATTGTACTTTAAGTAAAAATAAAAGCTAAAATATCAATCCCAGTTTTGGATTACTTTAATGAACAAAAAAAAAATGCATATAGCAAAGGATAGTTTCAATCTGCCTACCTCTGGGTTATGGGCCCAGCATGCTTCCAGTGCAGTACTCTGCTGCACATGTAAGTGCAAGAGATCCTGAAGCACTCACTCATCATGCGAAAGTACCAATGTGTTTCTTCATTGGTTGCTGGAAGAAACATCTTACAAAAACTCTCCAGATTATTGACTTTTTAAAGTTTTTCTAGGAAACGTTCTAGATGAATGCTTATTAGTCTTTGTCAGTATGTACTTTTTGCAAAGTGTCTCTGTGGCGCAATCGGTTAGTGTGTTCAGCTATTAATCAGAAGGTTGGTGGTTCAATCCCACCCAGGGACGTAATTGACATTGTGATCAGATTTTGGTAATATTTAAGTAGACAAGTCAAAATTGCAAAACCCCTCTTATGGTGTAGGGTACCTGGCCTTCTCTGATGTAATCAGAGTTAGATTTGATTAAGTGATTTTATAAAAAAAACAGCTAGGAAGCACAATTTAGCAGTGGGTTGCAGAGAAAAAGAAAAATGCTGGCAGAAAAATCCAATTGAGTGATTAAACAGCTCTTCATTTTCTGGCTTTATTTTTATGATAACAAATTTGTTCTCTGAAAAGTGTCCACAAAGCCAAGTATCTGATTAACATCTTTGTAGGGATGGTTTTTCACCTATTACTAAATTAAACTTGCTTCATTGGAAAGGCAGCAAGATGCATCCTCATTTCAATATCTACGGAAATAATACAGGTTGACACCAGGAAACATTAACGCCACTGCATCTTTGCTGTTTTCTCATGTGGAAGTCTGTTTAATGTGAAAACAAAGTGATATCTAATTAGCACACAGGTAAGGAATTAAGAAAATCTTTATTTAAGGGTGAAGATGTTTCTCACAAAATCGTTGCCCCAATGCATCATTGAAATTCAAGCTGGAAAGATGATTTTAATATATCACTTGTACATTTTGTATTGCTCTTCTGGTGACAATGTAGTTTGTTTTTGTCAATTACCATTTTAATAATCGGGTAAAGAAAATTAATTGGATTTTTGAAAGAAAACAATACTGTCAATATACTATTAAAACAAATTAAAATGGTAAAAGTTATTGTACTTTAAGTAAAAATAAAAGAGCAAAAATATCAATCCCAGTTTTGGATTACTTTAATTAACAAAAAAAAAATGCATATAGCAGAGGATAGTTTCAATCTGCCTACCTCTGGGTTATGGACCCAGCATGCTTTCATAACAGTACTCTGCTGCACATGTAAATGCAAGAGATCCTGAAGCACTCACTCATCATGGGAAAGTACCAATGTGTTTCTTCATTGGTTGATGGAAGAAACATCTTACAAAAACTCTCCACATTATTGACTTTTTAAAATGTTTCTAGGAATCGTTCTAGATGAATGCTTATTAGCCTTTGTCAGTAAGTACTTTTGCAAAGTGTCGCTGTGGCGCAATCAGTTAGTGTGTAAGGCTATTAACCAAAAGGTTGGTGGTTCAATCCCACCCAGGGACTTAATTGACCTTGTTATCAGATTTTGGTGATCTTTAAGCAGACAAGTCAAAATTTCAAACCCCCTGTTATGGTGTAGGGTACCTGGCCTTCTCTGATGTAATCAGAGTTAGATTTGATTCAGTGATTTTATAAAAACAGCTAGGAAGCACAATTTAGCAGTGGGTTGCAGAGAAAAAGAAATATGCTGGCAGAAAAATCCAATTGAGTGATTAAACAGCTCTTCATTTTCTGGCTTTATTTTTATGCTAACTAATTTGTTCTCTGAAAAGTGTCCACAAAGCCAAGTATCTGATTAACATATTTGTAGGGATGGTTTTTCACCTATTACTAAATTAAACTTGCTTCATTGGAAAGGCAGCAAGATGCATCCTCATTTCAATATCTACTGAAATAATACAGGTTGACACCAGGAAACATTAACGCCACTGCATCCTTGCTGCTTTCTCATGTGGAAGTCTGTTTAATGTGAAAACAAGGTGATATCTAATTAGCACACAGGTAAGGAATTAAGAAAATCTTTATTTAAGGGTGAAGATGTTTCTCACATAATCGTTGCCCCAATGCATCATTGAAATTCAAGCTGGAAAGATGATTTTAATGTATCACTTGTACATTTTGTATTGCTCTTCTGGTGACAATGTAGTTTGTTTTTGTCAATTACCATTTTAATAATAGGGTAAAGAAAATTAAGTGGATTTTTGAAAGAAAACAATACTGTCAATATACTATTAAAACAAATTAAAATGGTAAAAGTTATTGTACTTTAAGTAAAAATAAAAGCTAAAATATCAATCCCAGTTTTGGATTACTTTAATGAACAAAAAAAAATGCATATAGCAAAGGATAGTTTCAATCTGCCTACCTCTGGGTTATGGGCCCAGCATGCTTCCATTGCAGTACTCTGCTGCACATTTAAGTGCAAGAGATCCTGAAGCACTCACTCATCATGCGAAAGTACCAATGTGTTTCTTCATTGGTTGCTGGAAGAAACATCTTACAAAAACTCTCCAGATTATTGACTTTTTAAAGTTTTTCTAGGAAACGTTCTAGATGAATGCTTATTAGTCTTTGTCAGTATGGACTTTTTGCAAAGTGTCTCTGTGGCGCAATCTGTTAGTGTGTTCAGCTATTAATCAAAAGGTTGGTGGTTCAATCCCACCCAGGGACGTAATTGACCTTGTGATCAGATTTTGGTGATATTTAAGTAGACAAGTCAAAATTGCAAACCCTCTCTTATGGTGTAGGGTACCTGGCCTTCTCTGATGTAATCAGAGTTAGATTTGATTAAGTGATTTTATAAAAAAAACAGCTAGGAAGCACAATTTAGCAGTGGGTTGCAGAGAAAAAGAAAAATGCTGGCAGAAAAATCCAATTGAGTGATTAAACAGCTCTTCATTTTCTGGCTTTATTTTTATGATAACAAATTTGTTCTCTGAAAAGTGTCCACAAAGCCAAGTATCTGATTAACATCTTTGTAGGGATGGTTTTTCACCTATTACTAAATTAAACTTGCTTCATTGGAAAGGCAGCAAGATGCATCCTCATTTCAATATCTACGGAAATAATACAGGTTGACACCAGGAAACATTAACGCCACTGCATCTTTGCTGTTTTCTCATGTGGAAGTCTGTTTAATGTGAAAACAAGGTGATATCTAATTAGCACACAGGTAAGGAATTAAGAAAATCTTTATTTAAGGGTGAAGATGTTTCTCACAAAATCGTTGCCCCAATGCATCATTGAAATTCAAGCTGGAAAGATGATTTTAATATATCACTTGTACATTTTGTATTGCTCTTCTGGTGACAATGTAGTTTGTTTTTGTCAATTACCATTTTAAAAAT
This sequence comes from Pseudophryne corroboree, assembly GCF_028390025.1. NCBI lineage: Eukaryota > Metazoa > Chordata > Amphibia > Anura > Myobatrachidae > Pseudophryne > Pseudophryne corroboree. Next base: position 145,063 of record NW_026970503.1, read on the forward strand.
CGGGTAAAGAAAATTAATTGGATTTTTGAAAGAAAACAATACTGTCAATATACTATTAAAACAAATTAAAATGGTAAAAGTTATTGTACTTTAAGTAAAAATAAAAGCTAAAATATCAATCCCAGTTTTGGATTACTTTAATGAACAAAAAAAAAATGCATATAGCAAAGGATAGTTTCAATCTGCCTACCTCTGGGTTATGGGCCCAGCATGCTTCCAGTGCAGTACTCTGCTGCACATGTAAGTGCAAGAGATCCTGAAGCACTCACTCATCATGCGAAAGTACCAATGTGTTTCTTCATTGGTTGCTGGAAGAAACATCTTACAAAAACTCTCCAGATTATTGACTTTTTAAAGTTTTTCTAGGAAACGTTCTAGATGAATGCTTATTAGTCTTTGTCAGTATGTACTTTTTGCAAAGTGTCTCTGTGGCGCAATCGGTTAGTGTGTTCAGCTATTAATCAGAAGGTTGGTGGTTCAATCCCACCCAGGGACGTAATTGACATTGTGATCAGATTTTGGTAATATTTAAGTAGACAAGTCAAAATTGCAAAACCCCTCTTATGGTGTAGGGTACCTGGCCTTCTCTGATGTAATCAGAGTTAGATTTGATTAAGTGATTTTATAAAAAAAACAGCTAGGAAGCACAATTTAGCAGTGGGTTGCAGAGAAAAAGAAAAATGCTGGCAGAAAAATCCAATTGAGTGATTAAACAGCTCTTCATTTTCTGGCTTTATTTTTATGATAACAAATTTGTTCTCTGAAAAGTGTCCACAAAGCCAAGTATCTGATTAACATCTTTGTAGGGATGGTTTTTCACCTATTACTAAATTAAACTTGCTTCATTGGAAAGGCAGCAAGATGCATCCTCATTTCAATATCTACGGAAATAATACAGGTTGACACCAGGAAACATTAACGCCACTGCATCTTTGCTGTTTTCTCATGTGGAAGTCTGTTTAATGTGAAAACAAAGTGATATCTAATTAGCACACAGGTAAGGAATTAAGAAAATCTTTATTTAAGGGTGAAGATGTTTCTCACAAAATCGTTGCCCCAATGCATCATTGAAATTCAAGCTGGAAAGATGATTTTAATATATCACTTGTACATTTTGTATTGCTCTTCTGGTGACAATGTAGTTTGTTTTTGTCAATTACCATTTTAATAATCGGGTAAAGAAAATTAATTGGATTTTTGAAAGAAAACAATACTGTCAATATACTATTAAAACAAATTAAAATGGTAAAAGTTATTGTACTTTAAGTAAAAATAAAAGAGCAAAAATATCAATCCCAGTTTTGGATTACTTTAATTAACAAAAAAAAAATGCATATAGCAGAGGATAGTTTCAATCTGCCTACCTCTGGGTTATGGACCCAGCATGCTTTCATAACAGTACTCTGCTGCACATGTAAATGCAAGAGATCCTGAAGCACTCACTCATCATGGGAAAGTACCAATGTGTTTCTTCATTGGTTGATGGAAGAAACATCTTACAAAAACTCTCCAGATTATTGACTATTTAAAGTTTTTATAGGAAACGTTCTAGATGAATGCTTATTAGCCTTTGTCAGTATGTACTTTTGCAAAGTGTCGCTGTGGCGCAATCAGTTAGTGTGTACAGCTATTAACCAAAAGGTTGGTGGTTCAATCCCACCCAGGGACATTATTGACCTTGTTATCAGATTTTGTTGATCTTTAAGTAGACAAGTCAAAATTTCGAAAACCCCTGTTATGGTGTAGGGTACCTGGCCTTCTCTGATGTAATCAGAGTTAGATTTGATTCAGTGATTTTATAAAAACAGCTAGGAAGCACAATTTAGCAGTGGGTTGCAGAGAAAAAGAAATATGCTATCAAAAAAATCCAATTGAGTGATTAAACAGCTCTTCATTTTCTGGCTTTATTTTTATGCTAACAAATTTGTTCTCTGAAAAGTGTCCACAAAGCCAAGTCTCTGATTAACACCTTTGTAGGGATGGTTTTTCACCTATTACTAAATTAAACTTGCTTCATTGGAAAGGCAGCAAGATGCATCCTCATTTCAATATCTACTGAAATAATACAGGTTGACACCAGGAAACATTAACGCCACTGCATCCTTGCTGCTTTCTCATGTGGAAGTCTGTTTAATGTGAAAACAAGGTGATATCTAATTAGCAAACAGGTAAGGAATTAAGAAAATCTTTATTTAAGGGTGAAGATGTTTCTCACAAAATCGTTGCCCCAATGCATCATTGAAATTCAAGCTGGAAAGATGATTTTAATATATCACTTGTACATTTTGTATTGCTCTTCTGGTGACAATGTAGTTTGTTTTTGTCAGTTACCATTTTAATAATCGGGTAAAGAAAATTAATTGGATTTTTGAAAGAAAACAATACTGTCAATATACTATTAAAACAAATTAAAATGGTAAAAGTTATTGTACTTTAAGTAAAAATAAAAGCTAAAATATCAATCCCAGTTTTGGATTACTTTAATGAACAAAAAAAAATGCATATAGCAGAGGATAGTTTCAATCTGCCTACCTCTGGGTTATGGACCCAGCATGCTTCCATTACAGTACTCTGCTGCACATGTAAGTGCAAGAGATCCTGAAGCACTCACTCATCATGGGAAAGTACCAATGTGTTTCTTCATTGGTTGATGGAAGAAACATCTTACAAAAACTCTCCACATTATTGACTTTTTAAAATGTTTCTAGGAATCGTTCTAGATGAATGCTTATTAGCCTTTGTCAGTAAGTACTTTTGCAAAGTGTCGCTGTGGCGCAATCAGTTAGTGTGTAAGGCTATTAACCAAAAGGTTGGTGGTTCAATCCCACCCAGGGACTTAATTGACCTTGTTATCAGATTTTGGTGATCTTTAAGCAGACAAGTCAAAATTTCAAACCCCCTGTTATGGTGTAGGGTACCTGGCCTTCTCTGATGTAATCAGAGTTAGATTTGATTCAGTGATTTTATAAAAACAGCTAGGAAGCACAATTTAGCAGTGGGTTGCAGAGAAAAAGAAATATGCTGGCAGAAAAATCCAATTGAGTGATTAAACAGCTCTTCATTTTCTGGCTTTATTTTTATGCTAACTAATTTGTTCTCTGAAAAGTGTCCACAAAGCCAAGTATCTGATTAACATATTTGTAGGGATGGTTTTTCACCTATTACTAAATTAAACTTGCTTCATTGGAAAGGCAGCAAGATGCATCCTCATTTCAATATCTACTGAAATAATACAGGTTGACACCAGGAAACATTAACGCCACTGCATCCTTGCTGCTTTCTCATGTGGAAGTCTGTTTAATGTGAAAACAAGGTGATATCTAATTAGCACACAGGTAAGGAATTAAGAAAATCTTTATTTAAGGGTAAAGATGTTTCTCATAAAATCATTGCCCCAATGCATCATTGAAATTCAAGCTGGAAAGATGATTTTAATATATCACTTGTACATTTTGTATTGCTCTTCTGGTGACAATGTAGTTTGTTTTTGTCAATTACCATTTTAATAATAGGGTAAAGAAAATTAAGTGGATTTTTGAAAGAAAACAATACTGTCAATATACTATTAAAACAAATTAAAATGGTAAAAGTTATTGTACTTTAAGTAAAAATAAAAGCTAAAATATCAATCCCAGTTTTGGATTACTTTAATGAACAAAAAAAAAATGCATATAGCAAAGGATAGTTTCAATCTGCCTACCTCTGGGTTATGGGCCCAGCATGCTTCCATTGCAGTACTCTGCTGCACATGTAAGTGCAAGAGATCCTGAAGCACTCACTCATCATGCGAAAGTACCAATGTGTTTCTTCATTGGTTGCTGGAAGAAACATCTTACAAAAACTCTCCAGATTATTGACTTTTTAAAGTTTTTCTAGGAAACGTTCTAGATGAATGCTTATTAGTCTTTGTCAGTATATTCTTTTTGCAAAGTGTCTCTGTGGCGCAATCGGTTAGTGTGTTCAGCTATTAATCAAAAGGTTGGTGGTTCAATCCCACCCAGGGACGTAATTGACCTTGTGATCAGATTTTGGTGATATTTAAGTAGACAAGTCAAAATTGCAAACCCCCTCTTATGGTGTAGGGTACCTGGCCTTCTCTGATGTAATCAGAGTTAGATTTGATTAAGTGATTTTATAAAAAAACAGCTAGGAAGCACAATTTAGCAGTGGGTTGCAGAGAAAAAGAAAAATGCTGGCAGAAAAATACAATTGAGTGATTAAACAGCTCTTCATTTTCTGGCTTTATTTTTATGATAACAAATTTGTTCTCTGAAAAGTGTCCACAAAGCCAAGTCTCTGATTAACACCTTTGTAGGGATGGTTTTTCACCTATTACTAAATTAAACTTGCTTCATTGGAAAGGCAGCAAGATGCATCCTCATTTCAATATCTACTGAAATAATACAGGTTGACACCAGGAAACATTAACGCCACTGCATCCTTGCTGCTTTCTCATGTGGAAGTCTGTTTAATGTGAAAACAAGGTGATATCTAATTAGCACACAGGTAAGGAATTAAGAAAATCTTTATTTAAGGGTGAAGATGTTTCTCACAAAATCGTTGCCCCAATGCATCATTGAAATTCAAGCTGGAAAGATGATTTTAATATATCACTTGTACATTTTGTATTGCTCTTCTGGTGACAATGTAGTTTGTTTTTGTCAGTTACCATTTTAATAATCGGGTAAAGAAAATTAATTGGATTTTTGAAAGAAAACAATACTGTCAATATACTATTAAAACAAATTAAAATGGTAAAAGTTATTGTACTTTAAGTAAAAATAAAAGCTAAAATATCAATACCAGTTTTGGATTACTTTAATGAACAAAAAAAAAAATGCATATAGCAGAGGATAGTTTCAATCTGCCTACCTCTGGGTTATGGACCCAGCATGCTTCCATTACAGTACTCTGCTGCACATGTAAGTGCAAGAGATCCTGAAGCACTCACTCATCATGGGAAAGTACCAATGTGTTTCTTCATTGGTTGATGGAAGAAACATCTTACAAAAACTCTCCACATTATTGACTTTTTAAAATGTTTCTAGGAATCGTTCTAGATGAATGCTTATTAGCCTTTGTCAGTAAGTACTTTTGCAAAGTGTCGCTGTGGCGCAATCAGTTAGTGTGTAAGGCTATTAACCAAAAGGTTGGTGGTTCAATCCCACCCAGGGACTTAATTGACCTTGTTATCAGATTTTGGTGATCTTTAAGTAGACAAGTCAAAATTTCAAACCCCCTGTTATGGTGTAGGGTACCTGGCCTTCTCTGATGTAATCAGAGTTAGATTTGATTCAGTGATTTTATAAAAACAGCTAGGAAGCACAATTTAGCAGTGGGTTGCAGAGAAAAAGAAATATGCTGGCAGAAAAATCCAATTGAGTGATTAAACAGCTCTTCATTTTCTGGCTTTATTTTTATGCTAACTAATTTGTTCTCTGAAAAGTGTCCACAAAGCCAAGTATCTGATTAACATATTTGTAGGGATGGTTTTTCACCTATTACTAAATTAAACTTGCTTCATTGGAATGGCAGCAAGATGCATCCTCATTTCAATATCTACTGAAATAATACAGGTTGACACCAGGAAACATTAACGCCACTGCATCCTTGCTGCTTTCTCATGTGGAAGTCTGTTTAATGTGAAAACAAGGTGATATCTAATTAGCACACAGGTAAGGAATTAAGAAAATCTTTATTTAAGGGTAAAGATGTTTCTCACAAAATCATTGCCCCAATGCATCATTGAAATTCAAGCTGGAAAGATGATTTTAATATATCACTTGTACATTTTGTATTGCTCTTCTGGTGACAATGTAGTTTGTTTTTGTCAATTACCATTTTAATAATAGGGTAAAGAAAATTAAGTGGATTTTTGAAAGAAAACAATACTGTCAATATACTATTAAAACAAATTAAAATGGTAAAAGTTATTGTACTTTAAGTAAAAATAAAAGCTAAAATATCAATCCCAGTTTTGGATTACTTTAATGAACAAAAAAAAAATGCATATAGCAAAGGATAGTTTCAATCTGCCTACCTCTGGGTTATGGGCCCAGCATGCTTCCATTGCAGTACTCTGCTGCACATGTAAGTGCAAGAGATCCTGAAGCACTCACTCATCATGCGAAAGTACCAATGTGTTTCTTCATTGGTTGCTGGAAGAAACATCTTACAAAAACTCTCCAGATTATTGACTTTTTAAAGTTTTTCTAGGAAACGTTCTAGATGAATGCTTATTAGTCTTTGTCAGTATATTCTTTTTGCAAAGTGTCTCTGTGGCGCAATCGGTTAGTGTGTTCAGCTATTAATCAAAAGGTTGGTGGTTCAATCCCACCCAGGGATGTAATTGACCTTGTGATCAGATTTTGGTGATATTTAAGTAGACAAGTCAAAATTGCAAACCCCCTCTTATGGTGTAGGGTACCTGGCCTTCTCTGATGTAATCAGAGTTAGATTTGATTAAGTGATTTTATAAAAAAACAGCTAGGAAGCACAATTTAGCAGTGGGTTGCAGAGAAAAAGAAAAATGCTGGCAGAAAAATACAATTGAGTGATTAAACAGCTCTTCATTTTCTGGCTTTATTTTTATGATAACAAATTTGTTCTCTGAAAAGTGTCCACAAAGCCAAGTATCTGATTAACATATTTGTAGGGATGGTTTTTCACCTATTACTAAATTAAACTTGCTTCATTGGAAAGGCAGCAAGATGCATCCTCATTTCAATATCTACTGAAATAATACAGGTTGACACCAGGAAACATTAACGCCACTGCATCCTTGCTGCTTTCTCATGTGGAAGTCTGTTTAATGTGAAAACAAGGTGATATCTAATTAGCACACAGGTAAGGAATTAAGAAAATCTTTATTTAAGGGTAAAGATGTTTCTCACAAAATCATTGCCCCAATGCATCATTGAAATTCAAGCTGGAAAGATGATTTTAATATATCACTTGTACATTTTGTATTGCTCTTCTGGTGACAATGTAGTTTATTTTTGTCAATTACCATTTTAATAATAGGGTAAAGAAAATTAAGTGGATTTTTGAAAGAAAACAATACTGTCAATATACTATTAAAACAAATTAAAATGGTAAAAGTTATTGTACTTTAAGTAAAAATAAAAGCTAAAATATCAATCCCAGTTTTGGATTACTTTAATGAACAAAAAAAAAATGCATATAGCAAAGGATAGTTTCAATCTGCCTACCTCTGGGTTATGGGCCCAGCATGCTTCCATTGCAGTACTCTGCTGCACATGTAAGTGCAAGAGATCCTGAAGCACTCACTCATCATGCGAAAGTACCAATGTGTTTCTTCATTGGTTGCTGGAAGAAACATCTTACAAAAACTCTCCAGATTATTGACTTTTTAAAGTTTTTCTAGGAAACGTTCTAGATGAATGCTTATTAGTCTTTGTCAGTATATTCTTTTTGCAAAGTGTCTCTGTGGCGCAATCGGTTAGTGTGTTCAGCTATTAATCAAAAGGTTGGTGGTTCAATCCCACCCAGGGATGTAATTGACCTTGTGATCAGATTTTGGTGATATTTAAGTAGACAAGTCAAAATTGCAAACCCCCTCTTATGGTGTAGGGTACCTGGCCTTCTCTGATGTAATCAGAGTTAGATTTGATTAAGTGATTTTATAAAAAAACAGCTAGGAAGCACAATTTAGCAGTGGGTTGCAGAGAAAAAGAAAAATGCTGGCAGAAAAATACAATTGAGTGATTAAACAGCTCTTCATTTTCTGGCTTTATTTTTATGATAACAAATTTGTTCTCTGAAAAGTGTCCACAAAGCCAAGTATCTGATTAACATATTTGTAGGGATGGTTTTTCACCTATTACTAAATTAAACTTGCTTCATTGGAAAGGCAGCAAGATGCATCCTCATTTCAATATCTACTGAAATAATACAGGTTGACACCAGGAAACATTAACGCCACTGCATCCTTGCTGCTTTCTCATGTGGAAGTCTGTTTAATGTGAAAACAAGGTGATATCTAATTAGCACACAGGTAAGGAATTAAGAAAATCTTTATTTAAGGGTAAAGATGTTTCTCACAAAATCATTGCCCCAATGCATCATTGAAATTCAAGCTGGAAAGATGATTTTAATATATCACTTGTACATTTTGTATTGCTCTTCTGGTGACAATGTAGTTTATTTTTGTCAATTACCATTTTAATAATAGGGTAAAGAAAATTAAGTGGATTTTTGAAAGAAAACAATACTGTCAATATACTATTAAAACAAATTAAAATGGTAAAAGTTATTGTACTTTAAGTAAAAATAAAAGCTAAAATATCAATCCCAGTTTTGGATTACTTTAATGAACAAAAAAAAAATGCATATAGCAAAGGATAGTTTCAATCTGCCTACCTCTGGGTTATGGGCCCAGCATGCTTCCATTGCAGTACTCTGCTGCACATGTAAGTGCAAGAGATCCTGAAGCACTCACTCATCATGCGAAAGTACCAATGTGTTTCTTCATTGGTTGCTGGAAGAAACATCTTACAAAAACTCTCCAGATTATTGACTTTTTAAAGTTTTTCTAGGAAACGTTCTAGATGAATGCTTATTAGTCTTTGTCAGTATATTCTTTTTGCAAAGTGTCTCTGTGGCGCAATCGGTTAGTGTGTTCAGCTATTAATCAAAAGGTTGGTGGTTCAATCCCACCCAGGGATGTAATTGACCTTGTGATCAGATTTTGGTGATATTTAAGTAGACAAGTCAAAATTGCAAACCCCCTCTTATGGTGTAGGGTACCTGGCCTTCTCTGATGTAATCAGAGTTAGATTTGATTAAGTGATTTTATAAAAAAACAGCTAGGAAGCACAATTTAGCAGTGGGTTGCAGAGAAAAAGAAAAATGCTGGCAGAAAAATACAATTGAGTGATTAAACAGCTCTTCATTTTCTGGCTTTATTTTTATGATAACAAATTTGTTCTCTGAAAAGTGTCCACAAAGCCAAGTATCTGATTAACATATTTGTAGGGATGGTTTTTCACCTATTACTAAATTAAACTTGCTTCATTGGAAAGGCAGCAAGATGCATCCTCATTTCAATATCTACTGAAATAATACAGGTTGACACCAGGAAACATTAACGCCACTGCATCCTTGCTGCTTTCTCATGTGGAAGTCTGTTTAATGTGAAAACAAGGTGATATCTAATTAGCACACAGGTAAGGAATTAAGAAAATCTTTATTTAAGGGTAAAGATGTTTCTCACAAAATCATTGCCCCAATGCATCATTGAAATTCAAGCTGGAAAGATGATTTTAATATATCACTTGTACATTTTGTATTGCTCTTCTGGTGACAATGTAGTTTATTTTTGTCAATTACCATTTTAATAATAGGGTAAAGAAAATTAAGTGGATTTTTGAAAGAAAACAATACTGTCAATATACTATTAAAACAAATTAAAATGGTAAAAGTTATTGTACTTTAAGTAAAAATAAAAGCTAAAATATCAATCCCAGTTTTGGATTACTTTAATGAACAAAAAAAAAATGCATATAGCAAAGGATAGTTTCAATCTGCCTACCTCTGGGTTATGGGCCCAGCATGCTTCCATTGCAGTACTCTGCTGCACATGTAAGTGCAAGAGATCCTGAAGCACTCACTCATCATGCGGAAGTACCAATGTGTTTCTTCATTGGTTGCTGGAAGAAACATCTTACAAAAACTCTCCAGATTATTGACTTTTTAAAGTTTTTCTAGGAAACGTTCTAGATGAATGCTTATTAGTCTTTGTCAGTATATTCTTTTTGCAAAGTGTCTCTGTGGCGCAATCGGTTAGTGTGTTCAGCTATTAATCAAAAGGTTGGTGGTTCAATCCCACCCAGGGACGTAATTGACCTTGTGATCAGATTTTGGTGATATTTAAGTAGACAAGTCAAAATTGCAAACCCCCTCTTATGGTGTAGGGTACCTGGCCTTCTCTGATGTAATCAGAGTTAGATTTGATTAAGTGATTTTATAAAAAAACAGCTAGGAAGCACAATTTAGCAGTGGGTTGCAGAGAAAAAGAAAAATGCTGGCAGAAAAATACAATTGAGTGATTAAACAGCTCTTCATTTTCTGGCTTTATTTTTATGATAACAAATTTGTTCTCTGAAAAGTGTCCACAAAGCCAAGTATCTGATTAACATCTTTGTAGGGATGGTTTTTCACCTATTACTAAATTAAACTTGCTTCATTGGAAAGGCAGCAAGATGCATCCTCATTTCAATATCTACGGAAATAATACAGGTTGACACCATGAAACATTAACGCCACTGCATCTTTGCTGTTTTCTCATGTGGAAGTCTGTTTAATGTGAAAACAAGGTGATATCTAATTAGCACACATGTAAGGAATTAAGAAAATCTTTATTTAAGGGTGAAGATGTTTCTCACAAAATCGTTGCCCCAATGCATCATTGAAATCCAAGCTGGAAAGATGATTTTAATATATCACTTGTACATTTTGTATTGCTCTTCTGGTGACAATGTAGTTTGTTTTTGTCAATTACCATTTTAATAATCGGGTAAAGAAAATTAAGTGGATTTTTGAAAGAAAACAATACTGTCAATATACTATTAAAACAAATTAAAATGGTAAAAGTTATTGTACTTTAAGTAAAAATAAAAGAGCAAAAATATCAATCCCAGTTTTGGTTTACTTTAATTAACAAAAAAAAATGCATATAGCAGAGGATAGTTTCAATCTGCCTACCTCTGGGTTATGGACCCAGCGAGCTTCCATTACAGTACTCTGCTGCACATGTAATTGCAAGAGATCCTGAAGCACTCACTCATCATGGGAAAGTACCAATGTGTTTCTTCATTGGTTGATGGAAGAAACATCTTACAAAAACTCTCCAGATTATTGACTATTTAAAGTTTTTCTAGGAAACGTTCTAGATGAATGCTTATTAGCCTTTGTCAGTATGTACTTTTGCAAAGTGTCGCTGTGGCGCAATCAGTTAGTGTGTACGGCTATTAACCAAAAGGTTGGTGGTTCAATCCCACCCAGGGACGTAATTGACCTTGTTATCAGATTTTGGTGATCTTTAAGTAGACAAGTAAAAATTTCAAAAACCCCTGTTATGGTGTAGGGTACCTGGCCTTCTCTGATGTAATCAGAGTTAGATTTGATTCAGTGATTTTATAAAAACAGCTAGGAAGCACAATTTAGCAGTGGTTTGCAGAGAAAAAGAAATATGCTGGCAAAAAAATCCAATTGAGTGATTAAACAGCTCTTCATTTTCTGGCTTTATTTTTATGCTAACAAATTTGTTCTCTGAAAAGTGTCCACAAAGCCAAGTATCTGATTAACATCTTTGTAGGGATGGTTTTTCACCTATTACTAAATTAAACTTGCTTCATTGGAAAGGCAGCAAGATGCATCCTCATTTCAATATCTACTGAAATAATACAGGTTGACACCAGGAAACATTAACGCCACTGCATCCTTGCTGCTTTCTCATGTGGAAGTCTGTTTAATGTGAAAACAAGGTGATATCTAATTAGCACACAGGTAAGGAATTAAGAAAATCTTTATTTAAGGGTGAAGATGTTTCTCACAAAATCGTTGCCCCAATGCATCATTGAAATTCAAGCTGGAAAGATGATTTTAATATATCACTTGTACATTTTGTATTGCTCTTCTGGTGACAATGTAGTTTGTTTTTGTCAATTACCATTTTAATAATAGGGTAAAGAAAATTAAGTGGATTTTTGAAAGAAAACAATACTGTCAATATACTATTAAAACAAATTAAAATGGTAAAAGTTATTGTACTTTAAGTAAAAATAAAAGAGCAAAAATATCAATCCCAGTTTTGGATTACTTTAATTAACAAAAAAAAATGCATATAGCAGAGGATAGTTTCAATCTGCCTACCTCTGGGTTATGGGCCCAGCATGCTTCCATTGCAGTACTCTGCTGCACATGTAAGTGCAAGAGATCCTGAAGCACTCACTCATCATGGGAAAGTACCAATGCGTTTCTTCATTGGTTGATGGAAGAAACATCTTACAAAATCTCTCCAGATTATTGACTTTTTAAAGTTTTCTAGGAAACGTTCTAGATGAATGCTTATTAGCCTTTGTCAGTATGTACTTTTGCAAAGTGTCTCTGTGGTGCAATCGGTTAGTGTGTTTGGTTATTAACCAAAGGGTTGGTGGTTCAATCCCACCCAGGGATGTTATTGACCTTGTCATCAGATTTTGGTGATCTTTAAGTAGACAAGTCAAAATTTCAAACCCCCTCTTATGGTGTAGGGTACCTGGCCTACTCTGATGTAATCAGAGTTAGATTTGATTAAGTGATTTTATCAAAAAACAGCTAGGAAGCACAATTTAGCAGTGGGTTGCAGAGAAAATGAAATATGCTGGCAGAAAAATCCAATTGAGTGATTAAACAGCTCTTCATTTTCTGGCTTTATTTTTATGCTAACAAATTTGTTCTCTGAAGTGTCCACAAAGCCAAGTATCGGATTAACATCTTTGTAGGGATGGTTTTTCACCTATTACTAAATTAAACTTGCTTCATTGGAAAGGCAGCAAGATGCATCCTCATTTCAATATCTACTGAAATAATACAGGTTGACACCAGGAAACATTAACGCCACTGCATCCTTGCTGCTTTCTCATGTGGAAGTCTGTTTAATGTGAAAACAAGGTGATATCTAATTAGCACACAGGTAAGGAATTAAGAAAATCTTTATTTAAGGGTGAAGATGTTTCTCACAAAATCGTTGCCCCAATGCATCATTGAAATTCAAGCTGGAAAGATGATTTTAATATATCACTTGTACATTTTGTATTGCTCTTCTGGTGACAATGTAGTTTGTTTTTGTCAATTACCATTTTAATAATCGGGTAAAGAAAATTAAGTGGATTTTTGAAAGAAAACAATACTGTCAATATACTATTAAAACATATTAAAATGGTAAAAGTTATTGTACTTTAAGTAAAAATAAAAGAGAAAAAATATCAATCCCAGTTTTGGATTACTTTAATTAACAAAAAAAAAATGCATATAGCAGAGGATAGTTTCAATCTGCCTACCTCTGGGTTATGAACCCAGCATGCTTTCATTACAGTACTCTGCTGCACATGTAAGTGCAAGAGATCTTGAAGCACTCACTCATCATGGGAAAGTAACAATGTGTTTCTTCGTTGGTTGATGGAAGAAACATCTTACAAAAACTCTCCAGATTATTGACTTTTTAAAGTTTTTCTAGGAAACGTTCTAGATGAATGCTTATTAGCCTTTGTCAGTATGGACTTTTGCAAAGTGTCTCTGTGGCGCAATTGGTTAGTGTGATTGGTTATTAACCAAAGGGTTGGTGGTTTAATCCCACCCAGGGATGTAATTGACCTTGTTATCAGATTTTGATGATCTTTAAGTAGACAAGTCAAAATTTCAAAAACCCCTGTTATGGTGTAGGGTACCTGGCCTTCTCTGATGTAATCAGAGTTAGATTTGATTCAGTGATTTTATAAAAACAGCTAGGAAGCACAATTTAGCAGTGGTTTGCAGAGAAAAAGAAATATGCTGGCAAAAAAATCCAATTGAGTGATTAAACAGCTCTTCATTTTCTGGCTTTATTTTTATGCTAACAAATTTGTTCTCTGAAAAGTGTCCACAAAGCCAAGTATCTGATTAACATCTTTGTAGGGATGGTTTTTCACCTATTACTAAATTAAACTTGCTTCATTGGAAAGGCAGCAAGATGCATCCTCATTTCAATATCTACTGAAATAATACAGGTTGACACCAGGAAACATTAACGCCACTGCATCCTTGCCGATGATAACCTCAAGTTGGGTCATTCGGTGCTGCAGAGTCGTACGCACTCTTCCACCCGTTCAAGAGCTTTGGTATAACCCCATGGTTCTTAATGTGACCCCAGCATCCTCTAGGTCGTATGAGAAAATAGGATTTTAATACCTACCGGTAAATCCTTTTCTCTTAGTCTGTAGAGGATGCTGGAGTTCCCTTGTGCTGCCTCAGTTGAATCTCCTTTACTTGACAGAGATGTGCCTGAGCAGCGGCCCTCCCCAGCCCTATCCCAAATCATACTTATTTTGCATAGGAGATACCATGGTCATGAAGATTATTCTCCCAGGGTGAGGTTCATTCATTGCATTCTGGGTATGCTGACCCCTGTGATTTCCCCAAATGTGGGTAACTCGACTGCATTATTTGTGGTAGTGGGGGACTGTGTTTGTGTTTTCCTCTGGTCAGCTCTGGTAAAAGTCAGATTTCTTTGTTTCAGATCTTCCTCTAGCCTTGTTCTTCTTTCGAGAGTTCCCTTGTGCTGCCTCAGTTGGATCTCCTTCACTTGACAGGGGGGTGCCCGAGCAGCGACCCTCCCCAGCTCAAGCCCAACTCCTACTTACCTGCCAGGTGAGATACTATGATCATGAAGGTGCTTCTCCCAGGGCAAGGCTCACCCATTGCACTCTGGGTGTGCTGCCCCTGCGATTTCCCCAAATGTGGGAAACTTGACTGCATAATTTGTGTTTCCCCTGGTCGGCTCTCGTATAATTCAGATCTCTTTGTCTCAGGTCTCTCTCCAGCCTAGTTTGCTGTCTGTTTCCACTTCTTTTTTCTTGAGCCCCTCCCTTTTATACCCTTGTGCACTATCCTGACTTCTCCTCCTGTCTGCTTACTTTGTGCCTTCCAATGCACAATGCAAACTACACACCCTTTTACTTGCCTTACAGAGCAGCTCTGGAGCTGTTACAGTGCCAAGCTGCTGTAAGAAATCAGCTTGAATGCTTCAGGGGCTGGGGCATTGTCAACATGAGCCCCACACCGAAGGAGGGTGGGGGTGTTTAATGCGAACTAAGGGTCATCCAAGCGCCGCAAAAGGCCGCCATGCCCTGCATACCCCTTTTCTCTTTTCATATGCAGATGAGGGTTCCAGCCAACTTTGGCCCACTGCTTGGATGACATCACCGTATGCAAATCCATCTTCTGCAGAACTTCCCCCAGGAATGCTTGTACTAGTTGTTGCATTTGGTTTGTTGTTTGGGGGTGCTTCAGTATTAGGCAGCCTTCTGCCCTCCCATGTTCATCTGAAAATATGTGTTCTCCCTGCAGTTGTTGTCTCCAGATGAGAGTTCCCTTGTGCTGCCTCAGTTGAATCTCCTTTACTTGACAGAGATGTGCCTGAGCAGCGGCCCTCCCCAGCCCTATCCCAAATCATACTTATTTTGCATAGGCGATACCATGGTCATGAAGATTGTTCTCCCAGGGTGAGGTTCATTCATTGCATTCTGGGTATGCTGACCCCTGTGATTTCCCCAAATGTGGGAAACTCGACTGCATTATTTGTGGTAGTGGGGGACTGTGTTTGTGCTTTCCTCTGGTCAGCTCTGGTAAAAGTCAGATTTCTTTGTCTCAGATCTTCCTCTAGCCTTGTTCTTCTTTCGAGAGTTCCCTTGTGCTGCCTCAGTTGGATCTCCTTCACTTGACAGGGGGTGCCCGAGCAGCAATCCTCCACAGCTCTGGCCCAACTCCTACTTACCTGCCAGGAGAGATACTATGATCTTCACTGTTAGGGCAATCAGGATGTGGAATTCCCTGCCAGGGAAGGTGGTAATGGCGGACTCTGTAATTGGATTTAAAAAAGGAATGGATACATTTCTGAATGAAAAAGCTATCCAAGGTTATAATACTTAAAATATCAACATGGTTAATCCGGGGGTAACATGAGTTGTAGTAGCTAACTAGTCATAAAACATTATTCAGCAAGTATGTAGAATCATCACAACTTAAAACAGGTTGAACACGATGGGCAATTTGCCTCTATTCAACCTCAAAAACTATGTTACTATATGTTACTATATTACTATGTTACTGTAGTATACAGAACACCACAATGCAATGAGCAGTGATAGTGAGCACTGATGAGGATACTAGAACTGACACTGAGCAGCAAGATGCAGCACTGGACTATTAGTAATGTACTGTAGTATGCTGAGCACAACAATGCAGCACAAGACAATGAGCAGTGATACTGAGCACTGATGAGGATACTACTGAGAACTGACACTGAGCAGGAGAGACACACTACTAGTATTACTGAGCAGCAATAAGTATCCACTGATACTGAGCACTGATATTGAGATTTCCTCTGAGAGAACATAGCCACGTCCTCTCCGCTCTCTCTTCAATGCACGAGTAAAAATGGCGGCAACGCGCAGCTCTTTATATGGAATCCGAATCTCGCGAGAATCCGACAGCGGGATGATGACATTTTCCCTTGTTCAGGTTTTCCGAGTCAGGCGGGAACAACCGAGCCTGCCTCGTACCAGTGTAAACCACGTGGAGTTCGTGGGGAATTCGGTTCTCGGAGAACCGAACCCGCTCCTCTCTACCTTATACACATCAATTTTTTTTATTTTCAATCTAAGCCCCTGCAGTTTTCTGTAAGCATCTGCTTTGCTATGATGATCAACAAGTCACAAGGGCAAACACTCAGGGCTTGAGGCGTAGATCTTAGGACCAGCTGCTACAAGCATGGCAGAGGTGTCACTATCACTGGTGACACCCAGAGAGGTGGCGAGGGAGATTGTAATGCAGTGCGCGCAGATAAGCAGCGCAATGGTAAAAAGGAGGCATGGTTTCATAGGTAGGGGCGTGGCCTGGTGGCCTGAATCTACATTTTGTTGCTCCGGGTGTCCCGGGGGTTGGGGGCTGCACCGGGGACTAGTGTGTGAGCGGTGCTGGCTCCTGCACAGTGACATGGCATGGCCACTAGAGATGTGCACCGGAAATTTTTCGGGTTTTGTGTTTTGGTTTTGGGTTCGGTTCCGCGGCCGTGTTTTGGGTTCGAACGCGTTTTGGCTAAACCTCACCGAATTTTTTTTGTCGGATTCGGGTGTGTTTTGGATTCGGGTGTTTTTTTCAAAAAACCCTAAAAAACAGCTTAAATCATAGAATTTGGGAGTCATTTTGATCCCAAAGTATTATTAACCTCAATAACCATAATTTCCACTCATTTTCAGTCTATTCTTAACACCTCACACCTCACAATATTATTTTTAGTCCTAAAATTTGCACCGAGGTCGCTGGATGACTAAGCTCAGTGACCCAAGTGGCCGACACAAACACCTGGCCCATCTAGGAGTGGCACTGCAGTGTCACGCATGATGGCCCTTCCAAAAAACACTCCCCAAACAGCACATGACGCAAAGAAAAAAAGAGGCGCAATGAGGTAGCTGTGTGACTAAGCTCAGCGACCCAAGTGGCCGACACAAACACCTGGCCCATCTAGGAGTGGCACTGCAGTGTCACGCAGGATGGCCCTTCCAAAAAACACTCCCCAAACAGCACATGACGCAAAGAAAAAAAGAGGCGCAATGAGGTAGCTGTGTGACTAAGCTCAGCGACCCAAGTGGACGACACAAACACCTGGCCCATCTAGGAGTGTCACTGCAGTGTCACGCAGGATGGCCCTTCCAAAAAACACTCCCCAAACAGCACATGACGCAAAGAAAAAAAGAGGCGCAATGAGGTAGCTGTGTGACTAAGCTCAGCGACCCAAGTGGCCGACACAAACACCTGGCCCATCTAGGAGTGGCACTGCAGTGTCACGCAGGATGGCCCTTCCAAAAAACACTCCCCAAACAGCACATGACGCAAAGAAAAATAAAAGAAAAAAGAGGTGCAAGGTGGAATTGCCTTGGGCCCTCCCACCCACCCTTATGTTGTATAAACAGGACATGCACACTTTAACCAACCCATCATTTCAGTGACAGGGTCTGCCACACGACTGTGACTGAAATGACGGGTTGGTTTGGACCCCCACCAAAAAAGAAGCAATTAATCTCTCCTTGCACAAACTGGCTCTATAGAGGCAAGATGTCCACCTCATCATCCTCCGATTCATCACCGTGTACATCCCCCTCCTTACAGATTATCAATTCGTCCCCACTGGAATCCACCATCTCAGCTCCCTGTATACTTTGTGGAGGCAATTGCTGCTGGTCAATGTCTCCACGGAGAAATTGATTATAATTCATTTTAATGAACATCATCTTCTCCACATTTTCTGGAAGTAACCTCGTACGCCGATTGCTGACAAGGTGAGCGGCGGCACTAAACACTCTTTCGGAGTACACACTTGTGGGAGGGCAACTTAGGTAGAATAAAGCCAGTTTGTGCAAGGGCCTCCAAATTGCCTCTTTTTCCTGCCAGTATACGTACGGACTGTCTGACGTGCCTACTTGGATGCGGTCACTCATATAATCCTCCACCATTCTTTCAATGGTGAGAGAATCATATGCAGTGACAGTAGACGACATGTCCGTAATCGTTGGCAGGTCCTTCAGTCCGGACCAGATGTCAGCATCAGCAGTCGCTCCAGACTGCCCTGCATCACCGCCAGCGGGTGGGCTCGGAATTCTGAGCCTTTTCCTCGCACCCCCAATTGCGGGAGAATGTGAAGGAGGAGCTGTTGACCGATCAAGTTCCGCTTGACTTGATAATTTTCTCACCAGCAGGTCTTTGAACCCCTGCAGACTTGTGTCTGCCGGAAAGAGAGATACAACGTAGGTTTTAAATCTAGGATCGAGCACGGTGGCCAAAATGTAGTGCTCTGATTTCAACAGATTGACCACCCGTGAATCCTGGTTAAGCGAATGAAGGGCTCCATCCACAAGTCCCACATGCCTAGCGGAATCGCTCTGTCTTAGCTCCTCCTTCAATGTCTCCAGCTTCTTCTGCAAAAGCCTGATGACGGGAATGACCTGACTCAGGCTGGCAGTGTCTGAACTGACTTCACGTGTGGCAAGTTCAAAAGGTTGCAGAACCTTGCACAACGTTGAAATCATTCTCCACTGCGCTTGAGACAGGTGCATTCCACCTCCTATATCGTGGTCAGATGTATAGGCTTGAATGGCCTTTTGCTGCTCCTCCATCCTCTGAAGCATATAGAGGGTTGAATTCCACCTCGTTACCACTTCTTGCTTCAGATGATGGCAGGGCAGGTTCAGGCGTTTTTGGTGTTGCTCCAGTCTTCTGTACGTGGTGCCTGTACGCCGAAAGTGTCCCGCAATTCTTGTGGCCACCGACAGCATCTCTTGCACGCCCCTGTCGTTTTTTAAATAATTCTGCACCACCAAATTCAAGGTATGTGCAAAACATGGGACGTGCTGGAATTTGCCCAGATATAATGCACGCACAATATTGCTGGCGTTGTCCGATGCCACAAATCCACAGGAGAGTCCAATTGGGGTAAGCCATTCTGTGATGATCTTCCTTAGTTGCCGTAAGAGGTTTTCAGCTGTGTGCGTATTCTGGAAAGCGGTGATACAAAGCGTAGCCTGCCTAGGAAAGAGTTGGCGTTTGCGAGATGCTGCTACTGGTGCCGCCGCTGCTGTTCTTGCGGCGGGAGTCAATACATCTACCCAGTGGGCTGTCACAGTCATATAGTCCTGAGTCTGCCCTGCTCCACTTGTCCACATGTCCGTGGTTAAGTGGACATTGGGTACAACTGCATTTTTTAGGACACTGGTGAGTCTTTTTCTGAGGTCTGTGTACATTTTCGGTATCGCCTGCCTAGAGAAATGGAACCTAGATGGTATTTGGTACCGGGGACACAGTACCTCAATCAAGTCTATAGTTGGCTCTGAAGTAATGATGGATACCGGAACCACGTTTCTCACTGCCCAGGATGCCAAGGCCTCAGTTATCCGCTTTGCAGCAGGATGACTGCTGTGATATTTCATCTTCCTTGCAAAAGACTGTTGGACAGTCAATTGCTTGGTGGAAGTAGTAAAAGTGGTCTTACGACTTCCCCTCTGGGATGACCATCGACTCCCAGCAGCAACAACAGCAGCGCCAGCAGCAGTAGGCGTTACACTCAAGGATGCATCGGAGGAATCCCAGGCAGGAGAGAACTCGTCAGAATTGTCAGTGACATGGCCTGCAGGACTATTGGCATTCCTGGGGAAGGAGGAAATTGACACTGAGGGAGTTGGTGGGGTGGTTTGCGTGAGCTTGGTTACAAGAGGAAGGGATTTACTGGTCAGTGGACTGCTTCCGCTGTCGCCCAAAGTTTTTGAACTTGTCACTGACTTATGATGAATGCGCTGCAGGTGACGTATAAGGGAGGATGTTCCGAGGTGGTTAACGTCCTTACCCCTACTTATTACAGCTTGACAAAGGCAACACACGGCTTGACACATGTTGTCCGCATTTCTGTTGAAATACTTCCACACCGAAGAGCTGATTTTTTTGGTATTTTCACCAGGCATGTCAATGGCCATATTCCTCCCACGGACAACAGGTGTCTCGCCGGGTGCCTGACTTAAACAAACCACCTCACCATCAGAATCCTCCTTGTCAATTTCCTCCCCAGCGCCAGCAACACCCATATCCTCCTCATCCTGGTGTACTTCAACACTGACATCTTCAATCTGACTATCAGGAACTGGACTGCGGGTGCTCCTTCCAGCACTTGCAGGGGGCGTGCAAATGGTGGAAGGTGCATGCTCTTCACGTCCAGTGTTGGGAAGGTCAGGCATCGCAACCGACACAATTGGACTCTCCTTGTGGATTTGTGATTTTGAAGAACGTACAGTTCTTTGCTGTGCTTTTGCCAGCTTAAGTCTTTTCATTTTTCTAGCGAGAGGCTGAGTGCTTCCATCCTCATGTGAAGCTGAACCACTAGCCATGAACATAGGCCAGGGCCTCAGCCGTTCCTTGCCACTCCGTGTGGTAAATGGCATATTGGCAAGTTTACGCTTCTCCTCTGACGATTTTTATTTAGATTTTTGAGTCCTTTTTTTACTGATCTTTTGTGTTTTGGATTTTACATGCTCTGTACTATGACATTGGGCATCGGCCTTGGCAGACGACGTTGATGGAATTTCATCGTCTCGGCCATGACTAGTGGCAGCAGCTTCAGCACGAGGTGGAAGTGGATCTTGATCTTTCCCTATTTTTGGAACCTCAACATTTTTGTTCTCCATATTTTAATAGGCACAACTAAAAGGCACCTCAGGTAAACAATGGAGATGGATGGATACTAGTATACTTATGGATGACGAGTGACTGACGACACAGAGGTAGCTACAGCCGTGGACTACCGTACTGCGTCTGCTAGTATAGAGATGATAATTAATGATATAAAAAAAAAATATATATAACTACTGTAGGTATATATAATATAATGACGGACCTGGTGGACACTGTCAGCAGACTGCTAAACTACTAGTATGAAGAAGATAGAAAAAAACTTCCACCACAGGTAGGTAGGTATACAATTATGGACGAGCACTGACGACACAGAGATAGCCACAGCCGTGGACTACCGTACTGCGTCTGCTAGTATAGAGATGATAATTAATGATATAAAAAAAAATATATATAACTACTGTTGGTATATATAATATAATGACGGACCTGGTGTAATTCAGATCTCTTTGTCTCAGGTCTCTCTCCAGCCTAGTTTGCTGTCTGTTTCCACTTCTCTTTTCTTGAGCCGCTGCCTTCTATGCCCTTGTGCACTCTCCTGACTTCTCCTGTCTGCTTACTTTGTGCCTTCCAACGCACAATGCAAACTACAGGTAGTGCTGCAGGGCCCACACCCTTTTACCTTGCCTTACAGAGCAGCTCTGGAGCTGTTACAGTGCCCAGCTGCAGCAAGAAATCAGCTTGAATGCTTCAGGTGCTGGGGCATAGCCAACAAGAGCCCCACACCGACGGAGGGTGGAGGTGTTTAATGCAAACTAGGGGTCAGCCAAGCGCCGCAAAAGGCCGCCATGCCCTGCATGCCCCTTTTCTCTTTTCATATGCAGACGAGGGTTGAAGCCAACTTTGACCCACTGCTTGGATGACATCACCATATGCAAATCCATCTGCGGCAGGCCTTCCCCCAGGAATGCTTGCACTAGTTGTTGCATTTGGTTTGTTGTTTGGGGGTGCTTCAGTATTAGGCAGCCTTCTGCCCTCCCATGTTCATCTGAAAATATGTGTTCTCCCTGCAGTTGTTGTCCCCAGATGAGAGTTCCCTTGTGCTGCCTCAGTTGAATCTCCTTTACTTGACAGAGATGTGCCTGAGCAGCGGCCCTCCCCAGCCCTATCCCAAATCATACTTATTTTGCATAGGAGATAACATGGTCATGAAGATTGTTCTCCCAGGGTTAGGTTCATTCATTGCATTCTGGGTATGTTGACCTCTGTGATTTCCCCAAATGTGGGAAACTCAACTGCATTATTTGTGGTAGTGGGGGACTGTGTTTGTGCTTTCCTCTGGTCAGCTCTGGTAAAAGTCAGATTTCTTTGTCTCAGATCTTCCTCTAGCCTTGTTCTTCTTTCAAGAGTTCCCTTGTGCTGCCTCAGTTGGATCTCCTTCACTTGACAGGGGGGTGCCCGAGCAGCGACCCTCCCCAGCTCTAGCCCAACTCCTACTTACCTGCCAGGTTAGATACTATGATCATGAAGTTGCTTCTCCCAGGGCAAGGCTCACCCATTGCACTCTGGGTGTGCTGCCCCTGCGATTTCCCCAAATGTGGGAAACTTGACTGCATAATTTGTGTTTCCCCTAGTCGGCTCTCATATAATTCAGATCTCTTTGTCTCAGGTCTCTCTCCAGCCTAGTTTGCTGTCTGTTTCCACTTCTTTTTTCTTGAGCCCCTCCCTTCTACACCCTTGTGCACTATCCTGACTTCTCCTCCTGTCTGCTTACTTTGTGCCTTCCGATGCACAATGCAAACTACAGGTAGTGCTGCAGGGCCCACACCCTTTTACTTGCCTTACAGAGCAGCTCTGGAGCTGTTACAGTGCCAAGCTGCTGAAAGAAATCAGCTTGAATGCTTCAGGGGCTGGGGCATGGCCAACATGAGCCCCACACCGAAGGAGGGTGGGGGTGTTTAATGCGAACTAAGGGTCATCCAAGCGCCGCAAAAGGCCGCCCTGCCCTGCATACCCCTTTTCTCTTTTCATATGCAGATGAGGGTTCCAGCCAACTTTGGCCCACTGCTTGGATGACATCACTGTATGCAAATCCGTCTTCTGCAGACCTTCCCCCAGGAATGCTTGAACTAGTTGTTGCATTTGGTTTGTTGTTTGGGGGTGCTTCAGTATTAGGCAGCCTTCTGCCCTCCCATGTTCATCTGAAAATATGTGTTCTCCCGGCAGTTGTTGTCCCCAGATGAGAGTTCCTTTGTGCTGCCTCAGTTGAATCTCCTTTACTTGACAGAGATGTGCCTGAGCAGCGGCCCTCCCCAGCCCTTTCCCAAATCATACTTATTTTGCATAGGAGATACCATGGTCATAAAGATTGTTCTCCCAGGGTGAGGTTCATTCATTGCATTCTGGGTATGCTGACCCCTGTGATTTCCCCAAATGTGGGAAACTCAACTGCATTATTTGTGGTAGTGGGGGACTGTGTTTGTGTTTTCCTCTGGTCAGCTCTGGTAAAAGTCAGATTTCTTTGTCTCAGATCTTCCTCTAGCCTTGTTCTTCTTTCGAGAGTTCCATTGTGCTGCCTCAGTTTGATCTCCTTCACTTGACAGGGGGGTACCCAAGCAGCGACCCTCCCCAGCTCTAGCCCAACTCCTACATACCTGCCAGGTGAGATACTATGATCATGAAGGTGCTTCTCCCAGGGCAAGGCTCACCCATTGCACTCTGGGTGTGCTGCTCCTGCGATTTCCCCAAATGTGGGAAACTTGACTGCATAATTTGTGTTTCCCCTGGTCGGCTCTCGTATAATTCAGATCTCTTTGTCTCAGGTCTCTCTCCAGCCTAGTTTGCTGTCTGTTTCCACTTCTCTTTTCTTGAGCCGCTGCCTTCTATGCCCTTGTGCACTCTCCTGACTTCTCCTGTCTGCTTACTTTGTGCCTTCCAACGCACAATGCATACTACAGGTAGTGCTGCAGGGCCCACACCCTTTTACTTGCCTTTCAGAGCAGCTCTGGAGCTGTTACAGTGCCCAGCTGCTGCAAGAAATCAGCTTGAATGCTTCAGGGGCTGGGGCATAGCCAACATGAGCCCCACACCGACGGAGGGTGGAGGTGTTTAATGCGAACTAAGGGTCATCCAAGCGCCGCAAAAGGCCGCCATGCCCTGCATACCCCTTTTCTCTTTTCATATGCAGATGAGGGTTCCAGCCAACTTTGGCCCACTGCTTGGATGACATCACCGTATGCAAATCCGTCTTCTGCAGACCTTTTCCCAGGAATGCTTGTACTAGTTGTTGCATTTGGTTTGTTGTTTGGGGGTGCTTCAGTATTAGGCAGCCTTCTGCTCTCCCATGTTCATCTGAAAATATGTGTTCTCCCTGCAGTTGTTGTCCCCAGATGAGAGTTCCCTTGTGCTGCCTCAGTTGAATCTCCTTTACTTGACAGAGATGTGCCTGAGCAGCGGCCCTCCCCAGCCCTATCCCAAATCATACTTATTTTGCATAGGAGATACCATTGTCATGAAGATTGTTCTCCCAGGGTGAGGTTCATTCATTGCATTCTGGGTATGCTGACCCCTGTGATTTCCCCAAATGTGGGAAACTCGACTGCATTATTTGTGGTAGTGGGGGACTGTGTTTGTGCTTTCCTCTGGTCAGCTCTGGTAAAAGTCAGATTTCTTTGTCTCAGATCTTCCTCTAGCCTTGTTCTTTTTTCGAGAGTTTCCTTGTGCTGCCTCAGTTGGAGCTCCTTCACTTGACAGGGGGGTGCCCGAACAGCGACCCTCCCCAGCTCTAGCCCAACTCCTACTTACCTGCCAGGTGAGATACTATGATCAGGAAGGTGCTTCTCCCAGGGCAAGGCTCACCCAATGCACTCTGGGTGTGCTGCTCCTACGATTTCCCCAAATGTGGGACACTTGATTACATAATTTGTGTTTCCTCTGGTCGGCTCTCGTATAATTCAGATCTCTTTGTCTCAGGTCTCTCTCCAGCCTAGTTTGCTGTCTGTTTCCACTTCTCTTTTCTTGAGCCGCTCCCTTCTATGCCCTTGTGCACTATCCTGACTTCTCCCGTCTGCTTACTTTGTGCCTTCCAAAGCACAATGCAAACTACAGGTAGTGCTGCAGGGCCCACACCCTTTTACTTGCTTTACAGAGCAGCTCTGGAGCTGTTACAGTGCCCAGCTGCTGCAAGAAA
The DNA here is from genome assembly GCF_028390025.1 of Pseudophryne corroboree. NCBI lineage: Eukaryota > Metazoa > Chordata > Amphibia > Anura > Myobatrachidae > Pseudophryne > Pseudophryne corroboree. Next base: position 170,183 of record NW_026970503.1, read on the forward strand.
TCAGCTTGAATGCTTCAGGGGCTGGGGCATAGCCAACATGAGCCCCACACCGAAGGAAGGTGGAGGTGTTTAATGCGAACTAGGGGTCATCCAAGCGCCGCAAAAGGCCGCCATGCCCTGCACACCCCATTTTTATTTTCATATGCAGACGAGGGTTGAAGCCAACTTTGACCCACTGCTTGGATGACATCACCATATGCAAATCCATCTGCTGCAGGCCTTCCCCCAGGAATGCTTGCACTAGTAGTTGCATTTGGTTTGTTGTTTGGGGGTGCTTCAGTATTAGGCAGCCTTCTGCCCTCCCATGTTCATCTGAAAATATGTGTTCTCCCTGCAGTTGTTGTCCCCAGATGAGAGTTCCCTTGTGTTGCCTCAGTTGAATCTCCTTTACTTGACAGAGATGTGCCTGAGCAGCGGCCCTCCCCAGCCCTATCCCAAATCATACTTATTTTGCATAGGAGATACCATGGTCATGAAGATTGTTCTCCCAGGGTGAGGTTCATTCATTGCACTCTGGGTATGCTGACCCCTGTGATTTCCCCAAATGTGGGAAACTCGACTGCATTATTTGTGGTAGTGGGGGACTGTGTTTGTGCTTTCCTCTGGTCAGCTCTGGTAAAAGTCAGATTTCTTTGTCTCAGATCTTCCTCTAGCCTTGTTCTTCTTTCGAGAGTTCCCTTGTGCTGCCTCAGTTGGATCTCCTTCACTTGACAGGGGGTGCCCGAGCAGCAATCCTCCACAGCTCTAGCCCAACTCCTACTTACTTGCCAGGTGAGATACTATGATCTTCACTGTTAGGGCAATCAGGATGTGGAATTCCCTGCCAGGGAAGGTGGTAATGGCGGACTCTGTAATTGGATTTAAAAAAGGAATGGATACATTTCTGAATGAAAAAGCTATCCAAGGTTATAATACTTAAAATATCAACATGGTTATTCCGGGGGTAACATGAGTTATAGTAGTTAACTAGTCATAAAACATTATTCAGCAAGTATGTACAATCATCACAACTTAAAACAGGTTGAACACGATGGGCAATTTGCCTCTATTCAACCTCAAAAACTATGTTACTATATGTTACTATATTACTATGTTACTGTAGTATACAGAACACCACAATGTAATGAGCAGTGATAGTGAGCACTGATGAGGATACTAGAACTGACACTGAGCAGCAAGATGCAGCACTGGACTATTAGTAATGTACTGTAGTATGCTGAGCACCACAATGCAGCACAAGACAATGAGCAGTGATACTGAGCACTGATGAGGATACTACTGAGAACTGACACTGAGCAGGAGAGACACACTACTAGTATTACTGAGCAGCAATAAGTAACCACTGATACTGAGCACTGATATTGAGATTTCCACTGAGAGAACATAGCCACGTCCTCTCCGCTCTCTCTTCAATGCACGAGTAAAAATGGCGGCAACGCGCAGCTCTTTATATGGAATCCGAATCTCGCGAGAATCCGACAGCGGGATGATGACATTTTCCCTTGTTCAGGTTTTCCGAGTCAGGCGGGAACAACCGAGCCTGCCTCGGACCAGTGTAAACCACGTGGAGTTCGTCGGGAATTCGGTTCTCGGAGAACCGAACCCGCTCCTCTCTACCTTATACCCATCAATTTTTTTATTTTCAATCTAAGCCCCTGCAGTTTTCTGTAAGCATCTGCTTCGCTATGATGATCAACAAGTCACAAGGGCAAACACTCAGGGCTTGAGGCGTAGATCTTAGGACCAGCTGCTACAAGCATGGCAGAGGTGTCACTATCACTGGTGACACCCAGAGAGGTGGCGAGGGAGATTGTAATGCAGTGCGCGCAGATAAGCAGTGCAATGGTAAAAAGGAGGCATGGTTTCATAGGTAGGGACGTGGCCTGGTGGCCTGAATCTACATTTTGTTGCTCCGGGTGTCCCGGGGGTTGGGGCTGCACCCGGGGACTAGTGTGTGTGCGGTGCTGGCTCCTGCACAGTGACAGTGCATGGCCACCGAGCATGACGCCTCCATTCTTGACCATGCTGTAATTGCAGTCGCACTGCAGTTCAGCGTGATCATATAAAATGGTGTAGCCTCCTGCTGGTGCAGACTGTATGTGCGCGCAGGAAGCCGCCACCATTTTTGTGATCACAGCGGCTGAATGTGATGTCATACAGCCGCTGTGACCACGCCCCCTGTGTCTCCTCCGTTGCAGACCCCATTTTGAAGCCTTGCCCCCGCACCGCTCCATCCCTGACTTGGAAATGGAGTGTTGCTGACCCCCCTCTCCCCCCCCCCCCCGCCCCGATTGACAGGCAGAGGCGATCGCATTCTCTGCGGGGTGCCGCAGAAAATGTAGGCACATGCGTATGCTCTTAGCAATTTTTGCAGTTGGATCGCTTATTGTGATTGCAATCCAACCTGAATCAGGCCCTATTACCTATCACAATGCGCTGCGGGCAGTACAAAATTGGGTTAATATAGGAGTAAAACTCCCAGACCTGTGCTCCTTAACTGTACCTGGTGGCTAGTGGAGCGGCTGCCCAGTAATCAGTGTCCACGCCAGTGCGCACACGGTCCACCCCCTACGGCCACGCTCCCCTTCATCAGCGGCCTCGTGATCCGGAAGGGCGGTGTGTGTGTGACTGACCTTAGGAAGAAACTGGAGCCTCCGCTGCAGTGACCCAGCAACCAGGGCACGGGAGTATACAGCGCCGCTGGGAGTGATGAAGCTGCAGTAAAGATGTCTATTAGACCTAGCCTGCTGCAGCCCTTGTAGATTCTCATAAAACAAGTTCTTCTTTTCTTGTCAAAATTAATAGCTAAGAATAGGCTGCTTGAGGCAGGCCCCTGTTAAGAGGCCTGCTACTGAAGGCACCAACTACAAACTGAGCTCCCTGTTCATGGAAGCGGGGTTATAGAGGAGAATGCACTGAGCATCTTGGGAACAGTCAAAAGCTTTGAGCCGGTTGGTGCCTCAGATCAAGATCCTACTCTACACCCCAATGTGAATCCTTGTGGAGTCCAGTGTACCCCACAGAAGAAATTAATGTGTCACACCCATTGGCAGCAACCTTAGAATAGCTGCTGACGGGCACAATTGAGAAAGGAAGGGGGGGGGGGGGACATTTGAATCCAGCACATAGATGCAATTCAAATATGTAATTTGTACCTTCCTATTTTAAAATATAATGGATGAACCTCACCCTGTGAGAACAATCTTCATGATCAAGAGATCTCATATGCAAAATAAGTATGAGTTGGGATAGGGCTGGGGAGGGTGGCTGCTCGGGCAGCCCCTCCCCCGTCAAGTTAAGGAGATTCAACTGAGGACGCACAAGGGAACTCTCGTCTGGGGACAACAACTGCAGGGAGACCACATCTGTTCAGATGAACATGGGAGGGTGGAAGGCTGCCTAATATTGAAGCACCATCAAATATCAAACCATATGCAACAACTAGTACAAGCATTCCAGGGGGAAGGTCTGCAGAAGACGGATTTGCATACGGTGATGTCATCCAAGCAGTGGACCAAAGTTGGCTGGAACCCTCATCTGCATATGAAAAGAGAAAAGGGGCATGCAGGGCATGGCGGCCTTTTGCGGTGCTTGGATGACCCCTAGTTCGCATTAAACACCCCCACCCTCCTTTGGTGTGGGGCTCATGTTGGCCATGCCCCATCCCCTGAAGCATTCAAGCTGATTTCTTGCAGCAGCTGGGCACTGTAACAGCTCCAGAGCTGTTCTGTAAGGCAAGTAAAAGGGTGTGGGCCCTGCAGCACCACCTGTAGTTCGCATTGTGCGTTGGAAGGCACAAAGTAAGCAGACGGGAGGAGAAGTCAGGATAGTGCGCAAGGGCATCCTTTTCTCTTAGTCCGTAGAGGATGCTGGGGTCACATTAAGAACCATGGGGTATAGACGGGATCCGCAAGAGACATGGGCACTTTAAGACTTTCAAAGGGTGTGAACTGGCTCCTCCCTCTATGCCCCTCCTTCAGACTCCAGTTATAGGAACTGAGCCCAGGGAGACGGACATTTCGAGGAAAGGATTTATTGTTAAACTAAGGTGAGCATCTTACCAGCTCACACCTTAAGCATGCCGCAGAATGTGGCATTCAACAGAACACAAGCCAACGGCATGAACAATTGCAGCAAAAAGCTGACCAGAACCATAACACAACATGTGTATAACCACAAGTAATAACTGCAGACACAGTATGGACTGGGACGGGTGCCCAGCATCCTCTACGGACTAAGAGAAAAGGATTTACCGGTAGGTATTAAAATCCTATTTTCTCATACGACCTAGAGGATGCTGGGGTCACATTAAGAACCATGGGGTTATACCAAAGCTCTTGAACGGGTGGGAGAGTGCGTACGACTCTGCAGCACCGAATGACCCAACTTGAGGTTATCATCAGCCAAGGTATCAAACTTGTAAAACTTAGCAAAAGTGTTTACTAAATAGCTGCTCGGCAAAATTGCAATGCCGAGACTCCCCGACCAGCTGCCCAGGATGAACCCACCTTTCTAGTAGAATGGGTCTTCACCTATTTCAGTAACGGCAATCCTGCCGTGGAATGAGCATGCTGAATCTTACCACAGATCCAGCGCATAATGGTCTACATGGAAGCAGGACACCCAATCCTGTTGGGAGCATACAGGACAAACAGAGCCTCTGTTTTCCTAATCTGAACCGTTCTGGTGACATAAATTTTCAAAGTTCTGACCACAGCCAGAGACTTTGACTCAACGAAGGTGTCAGTGGCCAAAGGCACCATGTGGAAAGATGAACCACCTTCGGCAGAAATTGTTGACGTGTCCTCAATTCTGCTCTATCTTCATGAAAGATCAAATAAAGGATCTTGTGATACTGCATGGTTTGTACTGTTTTCCATGTGCTCCCAGATCTTTCAAGCAAGTAGCATGGTCAAGAAAGTTCTGTTTGAAAAGTAACAACATTTACTGTCATTGTTATAGAATTTGGGAGAAAAAACAAGAAGAAATCTGCACTGTTGACGCACTGGACAGAATGAATGAATCATAAAATATAACCTTTATTAAGTATGTATTAAAATTGGATAAATATTAATATTATTATCCCAAACTGCAGTGAAACATAAAGGTTAAAATCACAGAACTAACATACATGTGCATAAGAAGAATAAAGAGATGTGAAAAAAAGGTTTAAAAAGCGTGTCCGTGTGTGATTATTTTTGAAGGCACAACCCTGGCGGGGTTGTTTATATAGATATATATGTTGCTAATAATCACTTTCTAGCGTAATGTTATTAAATAGCTGTTAGTATCTATGTCGTCAGGTACCACTGGGTCGTATCCTATATACTCCCTTCACTCAATAGGGGTTACCTCCCGGGAAGCCATCCCCATTGGCGAATTTGTGGGGGTGATTGAGTATAACCGGTAAGCTAACCTCCAATTTGTGGGGTGCTTAGGTAGATGGGGATCACTTATTTCTCTGTGTCCCCTAAGACTATATTCCTAAATTCAATACCATAGGGGGATAGCTTTCTATATCGGATAAGGAATCACTTGATAGGGAAATCTCTATGCATCATGGAAAGATCATATTTATTAATATCCAAACTAAAAAAATGATGAATAGCTTTAATTTAGCTGTTTAGATATAGTTAATTGGCGAGATATACCAACAGGTGCGGTTGCCTTAAGGAATATGGCAATTCCAATATAAATAGCAGCCCTCCTTCATATAATCAGCCAGATCTTATTAAATCTGGTCCAGATATAGCCGTTCAGATATACTTAATTGACAACATATATCAATCGGTGGGGTTGCCTTAAGGAATATAGCAATTCCAATTCTCATATAAATAGCAACCTTCCTTCATATATTCAGCCAGATCTTATTTAATCTGATCTAGGCGTAGGCAATAATGCTTTCCTTAGAGGTATAGCCACCTCAATTCTTATTAGGAAGCAAAGTGTCTGTCATAATGGTTTATCCAATTCATCTAAGAAATAATATATTCCATGTGTCAGAGATTCATTACTCTCTATTTACACTGTTAAAGAGTTAATTCTTATTATGTTACAGTGTAATGAAATTATCATATAGGGAGATGTGGCAATTCCATGTGCTATATATATAATAACCCTTAGTGGTCCAGATTCCACAATGAGGAATTTTCTTATAAACCGCTGAAACACACAGCTGTTTGACTGACTTCCAAATATATCTATCTCACTTTGTAACAGTCTTATGATAGAGAAACTGTTACATATTCGGTCACTTAGTTATCTAAAGGTAAACAGACTCAGTGTGAGGGTAATATAATATATCAAATGCGCTGTCAATAATCGTGGTAACTGGTGTAATAATGTGGTATATTGAGTATGCTAGTAAGGCATATAACTGCTCTCCAGCCTTTAAGTGTTACCAATCAATTTGTTACACTGTAAAGGATTTATGGTGTCCTGTTAGGACATGCAGCTGCTAGGCTGACTCAAAGATTTATCCATTTGTAACAATTATGTAACAGTTATATACATGTTACTGGTATTACATAGAAATAGTATGACACAGGCCAGCAGTCCCATGTGTCTAGATTCCACAATAGGAGATTTTCTTTGTCTTATAAACTGCTGGAACACACAGCTGCTAGACTGACTTCAAATATATATATTACTTTGTAACAGTCTTATAGTAAAGAGACTGTTACACACTGTCATTTAGTTATCTCAAGGTTAGCAGATTCTGTGTGAGGATAGTGTTCTGTTAGAACATGCAGCTGCTAGGCTGACTCATAGAAAATGTATCCATTTGTAACAAATGACACATACAGCATTAAATTAATATCTATAGCAGCCCATGTGACATCTCTACTCTTATCATAATTGTCTGGTTATTGCCAATCTGGACAGCAGGAGTGATATATATTCACTAGTCCCAATATCCCATCATATAAATATACCCACACTGATATACTTTCTTATCAAGAGTTATTAGTAGCTATCTGTATGCACTTTAGACATTGTAATTGCTAAGTGACATCATATCTAGTGTATTCCTTTCTTATAGCTCAGCTTCTATTCCCTATTAGTGGAGACTAACAGCTAACATCATAATCATATATTTTTGTTTTATAACATTTCACATGAGTCAAATACACGAGGACACGCCGTGCCCTACACGCGTGTTTCACTGCATCTATGGCAACTTACATTAAAGCTAACAAGAAAGCACACTCGTTCTGTCTTTAAACAGATAAAAGAAACCCCAATAATATGGGGCATGCAAAAATTTAGATAAAACTCAGTTTTGCTCCTCTCCACGGAAATCTTTAGTAAAAGGCGAAAGATTTGTTCGTTCTGAAGAGAAACCAGAGCATGACCAAGATTCCACCTGTCGCCTGAGTGCCATGCCAGCAGTCCTCATTCAGCTCAAAGTGAGCACCCAATATGAAAGAAAGAAAGCAGATTTCTCACCAGGCTTCCCCTTGCTATAAGCATGGTTTGTACTCTTTTCCATGTGCTCCCAGATCTTTCAAGCAATTAGTATGGTCAAGAAAGTTCTGCTTGAAAAGAAACAGACATTTACTGTCATTGTTATACAAATAAACTTACATTAAAGCCAACAAGAAAGCTCACTCGTTCTGTCTTTAAACTGATAAAAGAAACCCCAATAATATGGGGCATGCAAAAATTGAGATAAAACTCAGTTTTGCTCCTCTCCACGGATAATCTTTAATAAAAGGCGAAAGATTTGTTCATTCTGAAGAGAAACCAGAGCATGACCAAGATTCCACCTGTCGCCTGAGTGCCATGCCAGCAGTCCTCATTCAGATCAAAGTGAGCGCCCAATTTGAAAGAAAGCAGATTTCTCACCTGGCTTCTCCTTGCTATAAGCATGGTTTGTACTGTATTCCATGTGCTCCCAGATCTTTCAAGTAAGTAGCATGGTCAAGAAAGTTCTGTTTGAAAAGAAACAAACATTTACTGTAATTTCTATGCAAATGAGCTTTCATTAAAGCACACTCATTCTATCTTTAAACCGATAAAAGAAACCCCAAAAAGATGGGGCATGCAAAAATTGAGGTAAAACTCAGTTTTGCTCCTCTCCACGGAAATCTTTAGTAAAAGGCGAAAGATTTGTTCGTTCTGAAGAGAAACCAGAGCATGACCAAGATTTTCATCTGAAAATATGTGTTCTCCCTGCAGTTGTTGTCCCCAGATGAGAGTTCCCTTGTGCTGCCTCAGTTGAATCTCCTTTACTTGACAGAGATGTGCCTGAGCAGCGGCCCTCCCCAGCCCTATCCCAAATCATACTTATTTTGCATAGGAGATACCATGGTCATGAAGATTGTTCTCCCAGGGTGAGGTTCATTCATTGCATTCTGGGTATGCTGACCCCTGTGATTTCCCCAAATGTGGGAAACTCGACTGCATTATTTGTGGTAGTGGGGGACTGTGTTTGTGCTTTCCTCTGGTCAGCTCTGGTAAAAGTCAGATTTCTTTGTCTCAGATCTTCCTCTAGCCTTGTTCTTCTTTCGAGAGTTCCCTTGTGCTGCCTCAGTTGGATCTCCTTCACTTGACAGGGGGTGCCCGAGCAGCAATCCTCCACAGCTCTAGCCCAACTCCTACTTACCTGCCAGGTGAGATACTATGATCTTCACTGTTAGGGCAATCAGGATGTGGAATTCCCTGCCAGGGAAGGTGGTAATGGCGGACTCTGTAATTGGATTTAAAAAAGGAATGGATACATTTCTGAATGAAAAAGCTATCCAAGGTTATAATACTTAAAATATCAACATGGTTAATCCGGGGGTAACATGAGTTATAGTAGCTAACTAGTCATAAAACATTATTCAGCAAGTATGTAGAATCATCACAACTTAAAACAGGTTGAACACGATGGGCAATTTGCCTCTATTCAACCTCAAAAACTATGTTACTATATGTTACTATATTACTATGTTACTGTAGTATACAGAAAACCAAAATGCAATGAACAGTGATAGTGAGCACTGATGAGGATACTAGAACTGACACTGAGCAGCAAGATGCAGCACTGGACTATTAGTAATGTACTGTAGTATGCTGAGCACCACAATGCAGCACAAGACAATGAGCAGTGATCTGAGCACTGATGAGGATACTACTGAGAACTGACACTGAGCAGGAGAGACACACTACTAGTATTACTGAGCAGCAATAAGTAACCACTGATACTGAGCACTGCTATTGAGATTTCCACTGAGAGAACATAGCCACGTCCATTCCGCTCTCTCTTCAATGCACGAGTAAAAATGGCGGCAACGCGCAGCTCTTTATATGGAATCCGAATCTCGCGAGAATCCGACAGCGGGATGATGACATTTTCCCTTGTTCAGGTTTTCCGAGTCAGGCGGGAACAACCGAGCCTGCCTCGGACCAGTGTAAACCACGTGGAGTTCGTGGGGAATTCGGTTCTCGGAGAACCGAACCCGCTCCTCTCTACCTTATACCCATCAATTTTTTTATTTTCAATCTAAGCCCCTGCAGTTTTCTGTAAGCATCTGCTTCGCTATGATGATCAACAAGTCACAAGGGCAAACACTCAGGGCTTGAGGCGTAGATCTTAGGACCAGCTGCTACAAGCATGGCAGAGGTGTCACTATTACTGGTGACACCCAGAGAGGTGGCGAGGGAGATTGTAATGCAGTGCGCGCAGATAAGCAGCGCAATGGTAAAAAGGAGGCATGGTTTCATAGGTAGGGACGTGGCCTGGTGGCCTGAATCTACATTTTGTTGCTCCGGGTGTCCCGGGGGTTGGGGACTGCACCCGGGGACTAGTGTGTGAGCGGTGCTGGCTCCTGCACAGTGAAAAGGCATGGCCACCCAGCATGACGCCTCCCTTCTTGACCATGCTGTAATTGCAGTCGCACTGCAGTTCAGCGTGATCATAAAAAATGGTGTAGCCTCCTGCTGGTGCAGACTGTATGTGCGCGCAGGAAGCCGCCACCATTTTTGTGATCACAGCGGCTGAATGTGATGTCATACAGCCGCTGTGACCACGCCCCCTGTGTCTCCTCCATTGCAGACCCCATTTTGAAGCCTTGCACCCGCACCGCTCCATCCCTCACTTGGAAATGGAGTGTTGCTGACCCACCTATCCCCCCCCCCCCGCCCCGATTGACAGGCAGAGGCGATCGCATTCTCTGCGGGGTGCCGCAGAAAATGCAGGCACATGCGTATGCTCTTAGCAATTTTTGCAGTTGGATCGCTTATTGTGATTGCAATCCAACCTGAATCAGGCCCTATTACCTATCACAATGCGCTGCGGGCAGTACAAAATTGGGTTAATATAGGAGAAAAACCCCCAGACCTGTGCTCCTTAACTGTACCTGGTGGCTAGTGGAGCGGCTGCCCAGTAATCAGTGTCCACGCCAGTGCGCACACGGTCCACCCCCTACGGCCACGCTCCCCTTCAACAGCGGCCTCGTGATCCGGAAGGGTGGTGTGTGTGTGACTGACCTTAGGATGAAACCGGAGCCTCCGCTGCAGTGACCCAGCAACCAGGGCACGGGAGTATACAGCGTCGCTGGGAGTGATGAAGCTGCAGTAAAGATGTCTATTAGACCTAGCCTGCTGCAGCCCTTGTAGATTCTCATAAAACAAGTTCTTCTTTTCTTGTCAAAATTTATAGCTAAGAATAGGCTGCCTGAGGCAGGCCCCTGTTAAGTGGCCTGCTACTGAAGGCACCAACTACAAACTGAGCTCCCTGTTCATGGAAGCGGGGTTATAGAGGAGAATGCACTGAGCATCTTGGGAACAGTCAAAAGCTTTGAGCCGGTTGGTGCCTCAGATCAAGATCCTACTCTACACCCCAATGTGAATCCTTGTGGAGTCCAGTGTACCCCACAGAAGAAATTAATGTGTCACACCCATTGGCAGCAACCTTAGAATAGCTGCTGACGGGCACAATTGAGAATGGAAGGGGGGGGGGGGGACATTTGAATCCAGCACATAAATGCAATTCAAATATGTAATTTGTACCTTCCTATTTTAAAATATAATGGATGAACCTCACCCTGTGAGAACAATCTTCATGATCAAGAAATCTCATATGCAAAATAAGTATGAGTTGGGATAGGGCTGGGGAGGGTGTCTGCTCTGGCAGCCCCTCCCCCGTCAAGTTAAGGAGATTCAACTGAGGAAGCACAAGGGAACTCTCGTCTGGGGACAACAACTGCAGGGAGACCACATCTTTTCAGATGAACATGGGAGGGCGGAAGGCTGCCTAATACTGAAGCACCATCAAATATCAAACCATATGCAACATCTAGTACAAGCATTCCTGGGGGAAGGTCTGCAGCAGACGGATTTGCATACAGTGATGTTATCCAAGCAGTGGGCCAAAGTTGGCTGGAACCCTCATCTGCATATGAAAAGAGAAAAGGGGCGTGCAGGGCATGGCGGCCTTTTGCAGTGCTTGGATGACCCCTAGTTCTCATTAAACACCCCCACCCTCCTTTGGTGTGGGGCTCATGTTGGCCATGCCCCATCCCCTGAAGCATTCAAGCTGATTTCTTGCAGCAGCTGGGCACTGTAACAGCTCCAGAGCTGTTCTGTAAGGCAAGTAAAAGGGTGTGGGCCCTGCAGCACCACTTGTAGTTCGCATTGTGCGTTGGAAGGCACAAAGTAAGCAGACGGGAGGAGAAGTCAGGATAGTGCGCAAGGGCATCCTTTTCTCTTAGTCCGTAGAGGATGCTGGGGTCACATTAAGAACCATGGGGTATAGACGGGATCCGCAAGAGACATGGGCACTTTAAGACTATCAAAGGGTGTGAACTGGCTCCTCCCTCTATGCCCCTCCTCCAGACTCCAGTTATAGGAACTGTGCCCAGGGAGACGGACATTTCGAGGAAAGGATTTATTGTTAAACTAAGGTGAGCATCTTACCAGCTCACACCTTAAGCATGCCGCAGAACGTGGCATTCAACAGAACACAAGCCAACGGCATGAACAATTGCAGCGTGGCCTAAGTAAAAGGGGGTGTGACTTCGCGGGAGGACCCGCGATCGCGAGTCACGCCCCCGTTTTCGGCACTGAGGGGGCATGCCCAGCGCTCTGTGAGCCGCTGGCATGCCACCTCTCCCTCTGACTTCAGTGAATAGACGCTGTGCGCATGCGCACAGCGTCTATTCACCGCTGCTCTGCTAAGCAGGGCAGCGACAGACAGAGCCTCCCAACTGTCCTCCCCACCGCGGGACACTGCGGCCCGCAGGTGGGACAGCGGGACAGTCCCCAAAAAACGGGACTGTCCCGCGAAAATCGGGACAGTTGGGAGGTATGATATGGGGCATGCAAAAATTGAGATAAAACTCAGTTTTGCTCCTCTCCACGGAAATCTTTAATAAAAGGCGAAATATTTGTTAGTTCTGAAGAGAATCCAGAGCATGACCAAGATTCCACCTGTCGCCTGAGTGCCATGCCAGCAGTTCTCATTCAGCTGAAAGTGAGCACCCAATTTGAATGAAAGAAAGCAGATTTCTCACCAGGCTTACCCTTGCTATAAACATGGTTTGTACTCTTTTCCATGTGCTCCCAGATCTTTCAAGCAATTAGTGTGGTCAAGAAAGTTCTGTTTGAAAAGAAACAAACATTTACTGTAATTTCTATGCAAATGAGCTTACATTAAAGCACACTCGTTCTATCTTTAAACAGATAAAATAAAACCCCAATAAGATGGGGCAAGGAAAAAATGAGATAAAACTCAGTTTTGCTCCTCTCCACGGAAATCTTTAGTAAAAGGCGAAAGATTTGTTCGTTCTGAAGAGAAACCAGAGCATGACCAAGATTCCACCTGTCGCCTGAGTGCCATGCCAGCAGTTCTTATTCAGCTCAAAGTGAGCACCCAATTTGAAAGAAAGAAAGCAGATTTCTCACCAGGCTTCCCCTAGCTATAAACATGGTTTGTATTTTTTTCCATGTGTTCCCAGATCTTTCAAGCAATTAGTATAGTCAAGAAAGTTCTGTTTGAAAAGAAACAAACATTTACTGTCATTTCTATGCAAATGAGCTTACATTAAAGCACACTCGTTCTATCTTTAAACCGATAAAATAAAACCCCAATAAGATGGGGCATGCAAAATTTGAGATAAAACTCAGTTTTGCTCCTCTCCATGGAAATCTTTAGTAAAAGGCGAAAGATTTGTTCGTTCTGAAGAGAAACCAGAGCATGACCAAGATTCCACCTGTCGCCTGAGTGCCATGCCAGCCAGGGCCGGCTCCAGGCCTACTAGCACCCTGAGCGAGAAAATGTAAAAGTGCCCCCCCCCCATGCGCGCGCCGAAGGCGCGCGCGCCCTTGGAAAAGTGGGTGTGGCCTCTTGAAAAAGTGGGCGTGGTCTCGTCCCCCAGCAGTGCCAGCTACACATGACATGCCCTCCAGCAGTGCCAGCTACACGTGCTAGTGTTCACTTTTTAGGGCAGGTTGCTGATCACAGGGAGGGCACATTTTTAAGTTAGGTGGGCAAAATGATGTACATACTGTAATGCTTGTTGTTCCCATTTCCACACGCTAAAGCATGGACAGTGCGCGCCGAAGGCGCGCAGCAAAAATTTAGGGGAGTTACTTCGTGGGGAAGGTGCGTAGCCACATTATAGTGGCAATTCACATTACACCACACAGTAGTGCAGCTAATACACATTGCACCAGGTAGAACCTCCTATAAGAGCACGTTAGACACATTGCGCCAGGTAGAGCACTGAGACACACTGCCCAGCCACAGACGCCTAGCGGGAACACTACATGATATGCCCCCCAGCAGTGCCAGCTACACATGACATGCCCCCCAGCAGTGCCAGCTACACGTGACATGCCCCCCAGCAGTGCCAGCTACATAAATGGCCACACAGTTCCAGATGGATAAATGCCCCCACAGCGCAGATATGCCCCCACAGTGCCACATACATTAATGCCCTCACAGTGCAAGATATGCCCCCACAGTGCAAGAAATGTCCCCACAGTGCAAGAAATGCCCCCACAGTGCAAGAAATGCCCCCACGGTGCCAGATACATAAATGCCCCCACGGTGCCAGATACATAAATGCCCCCACGGTGCCAGATACATAAATGCCCCCACGGTGCCTGATACATAAATGCCCCCACGGTGCCAGATACATAAATGCCCCCACGGTGCCAGATACATAAATGCCCCCACGGTGCCAGATACATAAATGTCCCCACGGTGCCTGATACATAAATGCCCCCACGGTGCATGATACATAAATGCCCCCACGGTGCATGATACATAAATGCCCCCACGGTGCCTGATACATAAATGCCCCCACGGTGCCTGATACATAAATGCCCCCACAGAGCCAGATAAATGCCCCCACAGTGCCAGATATGTCCCCACAGTGCCAGATATGCCCCCACAGTGCCAGATATGCCCCCACAGTGCCAGATATGCCCCCACGGTGCCAGAAATGCCCCCACAGTGCCAGATAAATGCCCCCAGTGCCAGATAAATGCCCCCACAGTGCCAGATAAATGCCCCCACAGAGCCAGATAAATGCCCCCACAGTGCCAGAAATGCCCCCACAGTGCCAGAAATGCCCCCACAGTGCCAGATATGCCCCCACAGTGCCAGATATGCCCCCACAGTGCCAGATATGCCCCCACAGTGCCTGATATGTCCCCACAGTGCCAGAAATGCCCCCACAGTGCCAGAAATTCCCCCACAGTGCCAGATAAATGCCCCCACAGAGCCAGATAAATGCCCCCACAGAGCCAGATAAATGCCCCCACAGAGCCAGATAAATGCCCCCACAGTGCCAGAAATGCCCCCACAGTGCCAGAAATGCCCACACAGTGCCAGAAATGCCCCCACAGTGCCAGAAATGTCCCCACAGTGCCTGATATGTCCCCACAGTGCCAAATATGCCCCCACAGAGCCAGATATGCAATGCCCCCACAGTGCCAGAAATGCCCCCACAGTGCCAGAAATGCCCCCCACAGAGCCAGAAATGCCCCCACAGTGCCAGAAATGCCCCCACATAACCAAAAATGCCCCCTGTGTGCCAGAAATGCCCCCACAGTGCGGATCTCCCCCCCCCAAAAAAAAAAAAATACCTGCGGCGCTGGGGAGGAGTACTGCTGTCCGCCTGTGTGGGAGCGCTGGCGGGCGGGCGGGAGGCCGGGCGAGTGAGCCTGAGCCTGGGTCCGGGCTGGCGGGCGGGTGGGCGGCCACTTGTGCAGGCGGGCTATGCGCGGCGCCGGCGTCTGACGTTAGATACCGGCGCCGCGCAGCGCGCATACACAGCGCGACCGCCAAATGCTGCAGCAGCACACACACAGGGCCGGCTCCAGCATCGAATATGGCGGCGCCAGCGCGTGGCGCCCATTAAGGGTGGCGCCCTGCGCGGCCGCTCTATTCGAACATGCCTAGAGCCGGCCCTGATGCCAGCAGTCCTCATTCAGCTCAAAGTGAGCACCCAATTTGAAAGAAAGAAAGCAGATTTCTCACCAGGCTTCCCCTTGCTATAAGCATGGTTTGTACTCTTTTCCATGTGCTCCCAGATCTTTCAAGCAATTAGTATGGTCAAGAAAGTTCTGCTTGAAAAGAAACAGACATTTACTGTCATTGTTATACAAATAAACTTACATTAAAGCTAACAAGAAAGCACACTCGTTCTGTCTTTAAACTGATAAAAGAAACCCCGATAATATGGGGCATGCAAAAATTGAGATAAAACTCAGTTTTGCTCCTCTCCACGGAAATCTTTAATAAAAGGCGAAATATTTGTTAGTTCTGAAGAGAAACCAGAGCATGACCAAGATTCCACCTGTCGCCTGAGTGCCATGCCAGCAGTCCTCATTCAGATCAAAGTGAGCGCCCAATTTGAAAGAAAGCAGATTTCTCACCTGGCTTCTCCTTGCTATAAGCATGGTTTGTACTGTATTCCATGTGCTCCCAGATCTTTCAAGCAAGTAGCATGGTCAAGAAAGTTCTGTTTGAAAAGAAACAAACATTTACTGTCATTTCTATGCAAATGAGCTTTCATTAAAGCACACTCATTCTATCTTTAAACCGATAAAAGAAACCCCAAAAAGATGGGGCATGCAAAAATTGAGGTAAAACTCAGTTTTGCTCCTCTCCACGGAAATCTTTAGTAAAAGGCGAAAGATTTGTTCGTTCTGAAGAGAAACCAGAGCATGACCAAGATTTTCATCTGAAAATATGTGTTCTCCCTGCAGTTGTTGTCCCCAGATGAGAGTTCCCTTGTGCTGCCTCAGTTGAATCTCCTTTACTTGACAGAGATGTGCCTGAGCAGCGGCCCTCCCCAGCCCTATCCCAAATCATACTTATTTTGCATAGGAGATACCATGGTCATGAAGATTGTTCTCCCAGGGTGAGGTTCATTCATTGCATTCTGGGTATGCTGACCCCTGTGATTTCCCCAAATGTGGGAAACTCGACTGCATTATTTGTGGTAGTGGGGGACTGTGTTTGTGCTTTCCTCTGGTCAGCTCTGGTAAAAGTCAGATTTCTTTGTCTCAGATCTTCCTCTAGCTTTGTTCTTCTTTCGAGAGTTCCCTTGTGCTGCCTCAGTTGGATCTCCTTCACTTGACAGGGGGTGCCCGAGCAGCAATCCTCCACAGCTCTAGCCCAACTCCTACTTACCTGCCAGGTGAGATACTATGATCTTCACTGTTAGGGCAATCAGGATGTGGAATTCCCTGCCAGGGAAGGTGGTAATGGTGGACTCTGTAATTGGATTTAAAAAAGGAATGGATACATTTCTGAATGAAAAAGCTATCCAAGGTTATAATACTTAAAATATCAACATGGTTAATCCGGGGGTAACATGAGTTATAGTAGCTAACTAGTCATAAAACATTATTCAGCAAGTATGTAGAATCATCACAACTTAAAACAGGTTGAACACGATGGGCAATTTGCCTCTATTCAACCTCAAAAACTATGTTACTATATGTTACTATATTACTATGTTACTGTAGTATACAGAAAACCAAAATGCAATGAACAGTGATAGTGAGCACTGATGAGGATACTAGAACTGACACTGAGCAGCAAGATGCAGCACTGGACTATTAGTAATGTACTGTAGTATGCTGAGCACCACAATGCAGCACAAGACAATGAGCAGTGATACTGAGCACTGATGAGGATACTACTGAGAACTGACACTGAGCAGGAGAGACACACTACTAGTATTACTGAGCAGCAATAAGTAACCACTGATACTGAGCACTGATATTGAGATTTCCACTGAGAGAACATAGCCACGTCCATTCCGCTCTATCTTCAATGCACGAGTAAAAATGGCGGCAACGCGCAGCTCTTTATATGGAATCCGAATCTCGCGAGAATCCGACAGCGGGATGATGACATTTTCCCTTTTTCAGGTTTTCCGAGTCAGGCGGGAACAACCGAGCCTGCCTCGGACCAGTGTAAACAACGTGGAGTTCGTGGGGAATTCGGTTCTCGGAGAACCGAACCCGCTCCTCTCTACCTTATACCTATCAATTTTTTTATTTTCAATCTAAGCCCCTGCAGTTTTCTGTAAGCATCTGCTTCGCTATGATGATCAACAAGTCACAAGGGCAAACACTCAGGGCTTGAGGCGTAGATCTTAGGACCAGCTGCTACAAGCATGGCAGAGGTGTCACTATCACTGGTGACACCCAGAGAGGTGGCGAGGGAGATTGTAATGCAGTGCGCGCAGATAAGCAGCGCAATGGTAAAAAGGAGGCATGGTTTCATAGGTAGGGGCGTGGCCTGGTGGCCTGAATCTACATTTTGTTGCTCCGGGTGTCCCGGGGGTTGGGGGCTGCACCCGGGGACTAGTGTGTGAGCGGTGCTGGCTCCTGCACAGTGAAAGGGCATGGCCACCCAGCATGACGCCTCCCTTCTTGTCCATGCTGTAATTGCAGTCGCACTGCAGTTCAGCGTGATCATAAAAAATGATGTAGCCTCCTGCTGGTGCAGACTGTATGTGCGCGCAGGAAGCCGCCACCATTTTTGTGATCACAGCGGCTGAATGTGATGTCATACAGCCGCTGTGACCACGCCCCCTGTGTCTCCTCCGTTGCAGACCCCATTTTGAAGCCTTGCCCCCGCACCGCTCCATCCCTGACTTGGAAATGGAGTGTTGCTGACCCACCTATCCCCCCCCCCGCCCCGATTGACAGGCAGAGGCGATCGCATTCTCTGCGGGGTGCCACAGAAAATGCAGGCACATGCGTATGCTCTTAGCAATTTTTGCAGTTGGATCGCTTATTGTGATTGCAATCCAACCTGAATCAGGCCCTATTACCTATCACAATGCGCTGCGGGCAGTACAAAATTGGGTTAATATAGGAGAAAAACCCCCAGACCTGTGCTCCTTAACTGTACCTGGTGGCTAGTGGAGCGGCTGCCCAGTAATCAGTGTCCACGCCAGTGCGCACACGGTCCACCCCCTACGGCCACGCTCCCCTTCATCAGCGGCCTCGTGATCCGGAAGGGTGGTGTGTGTGTGACTGACCTTAGGATGAAACCGGAGCCTCCGCTGCAGTGACCCAGCAACCAGGGCATGGGAGTATACAGCGCCGCTGGGAGTGATGAAGCTGCAGTAAAGATGTCTATTAGACCTAGCCTGCTGCAGCCCTTGTAGATTCTCATAAAACAAGTTCTTCTTTTCTTGTCAAAATTTATAGCTAAGAATAGGCTGCCTGAGGCAGGCCCCTGTTAAGTGGCCTGCTACTGAAGGCACCAACTACAAACTGAGCTCCCTGTTCATGGAAGCGGGGTTATAGAGGAGAATGCACTGAGCATCTTGGGAACAGTCAAAAGCTTTGAGCCGGTTGGTGCCTCAGATCAAGATCCTACTCTACACCCCAATGTGAATCCTTGTGGAGTCCAGTGTACCCCACAGAAGAAATTAATGTGTCACACCCATTGGCAGCAACCTTAGAATAGCTGCTGACGGGCACAATTGAGAATGGAAGGGGGGGGGGGACATTTGAATCAAGCACATAAATGCAATTCAAATATGTAATTTGTACCTTCCTATTTTAAAATATAATGGATGAACCTCACCCTGTGAGAACAATCTTCATGATCAAGAGATCTCATATGCAAAATAAGTATGAGTTGGGATAGGGCTGGGGAGGGTGGCTGCTCGGGCAGCCCCTCCCCCGTCAAGTTAAGGAGATTCAACTGAGGAAGCACAAGGGAACTCTCGTCTGGGGACAACAACTGCAGGGAGACCACATCTTTTCAGATGAACATGGGAGGGCGGAAGGCTGCCTAATACTGAAGCACCATCAAATATCAAACCATATGCAACATCAAGTACAAGCATTCCTGGGGGAAGGTCTGCAGCAGACGGATTTGCATACAGTGATGTTATCCAAGCAGTGGGCCAAAGTTGGCTGGAACCCTCATCTGCATATGAAAAGAGAAAAGGGGCGTGCAGGGCATGGCGGCCTTTTGCAGTGCTTGGATGACCCCTAGTTCTCATTAAACACCCACACCCTCCTTTGGTGTGGGGCTCATGTTGGCCATGCCCCATCCCCTGAAGCATTCAAGCTGATTTCTTGCAGCAGCTGGGCACTGTAACAGCTCCAGAGCTGTTCTGTAAGGCAAGTAAAAGGGTGTGGGCCCTGCAGCACCACCTGTAGTTCGCATTGTGCGTTGGAAGGCACAAAGTAAGCAGACGGGAGGAGAAGTCAGGATAGTGCGCAAGGGCATCCTTTTCTCTTAGTCCGTAGAGGATGCTGGGGTCACATTAAGAACCATGGGGTATAGACGGGATCCGCAAGAGACATGGGCACTTTAAGACTATCAAAGGGTGTGAACTGGCTCCTCCCTCTATGCCCCTCCTCCAGACTCCAGTTATAGGAACTGTGCCCAGGGAGACGGACATTTCGAGGAAAGGATTTATTGTTAAACTAAGGTGAGCATCTTACCAGCTCACACCTTAAGCATGCCGCAGAACGTGGCATTCAACAGAACACAAGCCAACGGCATGAACAATTGCAGCAAAAAGCTGACCAGAACCATAACACAACATGTGTATAACCACAAGTAATAACTGCAGACACAGTATGGACTGGGACGGGTGCCCAGCATCCTCTACAGACTAAGAGAAAAGGATTTACCGGTAGGTATTAAAATCCTATTTTCTCATACGACCTAGAGGATGCTGGGGTCACATTAAGAACCATGGGGTTATACCAAAGCTCTTGAACGGGTGGAAGAGTGCGTACGACTCTGCAGCACCGAATGACCCAACTTGAGGTTATCATCGGCAAGGATGCAGTGGCGTTAATGTTTCCTGGTGTCAACCTGTATTATTTCAGTAGATATTGAAATGAGGATGCATCTTGCTGCCTTTCCAATGAAGCAAGTTTAATTTAGTAATAGGTGAAAAACCATCCCTACAAAGATGTTAATCAGATACTTGGCTTTGTGGACACTTTTCAGAGAACAAATTTGTTAGCATAAAAATAAAGCCAGAAAATGAAGAGCTGTTTAATCACTCAATTGGATTTTTTTGCCAGCATATTTCTTTTTCTCTGCAAACCACTGCTAAATTGTGCTTCCTAGCTGTTTTTATAAAATCACTGAATCAAATCTAACTCTGATTACATCAGAGAAGGCCAGGTACCCTACACCATAACAGGGGTTTTTGAAATTTTGACTTGTCTACTTAAAGATCACCAAAATCTGATAACAAGGTCAATTACATCCCTGGGTGGGATTGAACCACCAACCCTTTGGTTAATAACCAATCACACTAACCAATTGCGCCACAGAGACACTTTGCAAAAGTCCATACTGACAAAGGCTAATAAGCATTCATCTAGAACGTTTCCTAGAAAAACTTTTAAAAGTCAATAATCTGGAGAGTTTTTGTAAGATGTTTCTTCCATCAACCAACGAAGAAACACATTGTTACTTTCCCATGATGAGTGAGTGCTTCAAGATCTCTTGCACTTACATGTGCAGCAGAGTACTGTAATGAAAGCATGCTGGGTTCATAACCCAGAGGTAGGCAGATTGAAACTATCCTCTGCTATATGCATTTTTTTTTGTTAATTAAAGTAATCCAAAACTGGGATTGATATTTTTTCTCTTTTATTTTTACTTAAAGTACAATAACTTTTACCATTTTAATATGTTTTAATAGTATATTGACAGTATTGTTTTCTTTCAAAAATCCACTTAATTTTCTTTACCCGATTATTAAAATGGTAATTGACAAAAACAAACTACATTGTCACCAGAAGAGCAATACAAAATGTACAAGTGATATATTAAAATCATCTTTCCAGCTTGAATTTCAATGATGCATTGGGGCAACGATTTTGTGAGAAACATCTTCACCCTTAAATAAAGATTTTCTTAATTCCTTACCTGTGTGCTAATTAGATATCACCTTGTTTTCACATTAAACAGACTTCCACATGAGAAAGCAGCAAGGATGCAGTGGCGTTAATGTTTCCTGGTGTCAACCTGTATTATTTCAGTAGATATTGAAATGAGGATGCATCTTGCTGCCTTTCCAATGAAGCAAGTTTAATTTAGTAATAGGTGAAAAACCATCCCTACAAAGATGTTAATCCGATACTTGGCTTTGTGGACACTTTTCAGAGAACAAATTTGTTAGCATAAAAATAAAGCCAGAAAATGAAGAGCTGTTTAATCACTCAATTGGATTTTTCTGCCAGCATATTTCATTTTCTCTGCAACCCACTGCTAAATTGTGCTTCCTAGCTGTTTTTTTGATAAAATCACTTAATCAAATCTAACTCTGATTACATCAGAGTAGGCCAGGTACCCTACACCATAAGACGGGGTTTGAAATTTTGACTTGTCTACTTAAAGATCACCAAAATCTGATGACAAGGTCAATAACATCCCTGGGTGGGATTGAACCACCAACCCTTTGGTTAATAACCAAACACACTAACCGATTGCACCACAGAGACACTTTGCAAACGTACATACTGACAAAGGCTAATAAGCATTCATCTAGAACAATTCCTAGAAAACTTTAAAAAGTCAATAATCTGGAGAGATTTTGTAAGATGTTTCTTCCATCAACCAATGAAGAAACGCATTGGTACTTTCCCATGATGAGTGAGTGCTTCAGGATCTCTTGCACTTACATGTGCAGCAGAGTACTGCAATGGAAGCATGCTGGGCCCATAACCCAGAGGTAGGCAGATTGAAACTATCCTCTGCTATATGCATTTTTTTTTGTTAATTAAAGTAATCCAAAACTGGGATTGATATTTTTGCTCTTTTATTTTTACTTAAAGTACAATAACTTTTACCATTTTAATTTGTTTTAATAGTATATTGACAGTATTGTTTTCTTTCAAAAATCCACTTAATTTTCTTTACCCTATTATTAAAATGGTAATTGACAAAAACAAACTACATTGTCACCAGAAGAGCAATACAAAATGTACAAGTGATATATTAAAATCATCTTTCCAGCTTGAATTTCAATGATGCATTGGGGCAACGATTTTGTGAGAAACATCTTCACCCTTAAATAAAGATTTTCTTAATTCCTTACCTGTGTGCTAATTAGATATCACCTTGTTTTCACATTAAACAGACTTCCACATGAGAAAGCAGCAAGGATGCAGTGGCGTTAATGTTTCCTGGTGTCAACCTGTATTATTTCAGTAGATATTGAAATGAGGATGCATCTTGCTGCCTTTCCAATGAAGCAAGTTTAATTTAGTAATAGGTGAAAAACCATCCCTACAAAGATGTTAATCAGATACTTGGCTTTGTGGACACTTTTCAGAGAACAAATTTGTTAGCATAAAAATAAAGCCAGAAAATGAAGAGCTGTTTAATCACTCAATTGGATTTTTTTGCCAGCATATTTCTTTTTCTTTGCAAACCACTGCTAAATTGTGCTTCCTAGCTGTTTTTATAAAATCACTGAATCAAATCTAACTCTGATTACATCAGAGAAGGCCAGGTACCCTACACCATAACAGGGGTTTTTGAAATTTTGACTTGTCTACTTAAATATCACCAAAATCTGATCACAAGGTCAATTACGTCCCTGGGTGGGATTGAACCACCAACCTTTTGATTAATAGCTGAACACACTAACCGATTGCGCCACAGAGACACTTTGCAAAAAGAATATACTGACAAAGACTAATAAGCATTCATCTAGAACGTTTCCTAGAAAAACTTTAAAAAGTCAATAATCTGGAGAGTTTTTGTAAGATGTTTCTTCCAGCAACCAATGAAGAAACACATTGGTACTTTCGCATGATGAGTGAGTGCTTCAGGATCTCTTGCACTTACATGTGCAGCAGAGTACTGCAATGGAAGCATGCTGGGCCCATAACCCAGAGGTAGGCAGATTGAAACTATCCTTTGCTATATGCATTTTTTTTTGTTCATTAAAGTAATCCAAAACTGGGATTGATATTTTAGCTTTTATTTTTACTTAAAGTACAATAACTTTTACCATTTTAATTTGTTTTAATAGTATATTGACAGTATTGTTTTCTTTCAAAAATCCACTTAATTTTCTTTACCCTATTATTAAAATGGTAATTGACAAAAACAAACTACATTGTCACCAGAAGAGCAATACAAAATGTACAAGTGATATATTAAAATCATCTTTCCAGCTTGAATTTCAATGATGCATTGGGGCAATGATTTTGTGAGAAACATCTTTACCCTTAAATAAAGATTTTCTTAATTCCTTACCTGTGTGCTAATTAGATATCACCTTGTTTTCACATTAAACAGACTTCCACATGAGAAAGCAGCAAGGATGCAGTGGCGTTAATGTTTCCTGGTGTCAACCTGTATTATTTCAGTAGATATTGAAATGAGGATGCATCTTGCTGCCTTTCCAATGAAGCAAGTTTAATTTAGTAATAGGTGAAAAACCATCCCTACAAAGGTGTTAATCAGAGACTTGGCTTTGTGGACACTTTTCAGAGAACAAATTTGTTATCATAAAAATAAAGCCAGAAAATGAAGAGCTGTTTAATCACTCAATTGTATTTTTCTGCCAGCATTTTTCTTTTTCTCTGCAACCCACTGCTAAATTGTGCTTCCTAGCTGTTTTTTTATAAAATCACTTAATCAAATCTAACTCTGATTACATCAGAGAAGGCCAGGTACCCTACACCATAAGAGGGGGTTTGCAATTTTGACTTGTCTACTTAAATATCACCAAAATCTGATCACAAGGTCAATTACGTCCCTGGGTGGGATTGAACCACCAACCTTTTGATTAATAGCTGAACACACTAACCGATTGCGCCACAGAGACACTTTGCAAAAAGAATATACTGACAAAGACTAATAAGCATTCATCTAGAACGTTTCCTAGAAAAACTTTAAAAAGTCAATAATCTGGAGAGTTTTTGTAAGATGTTTTTTCTAGCAACCAATGAAGAAACACATTGGTACTTTCGCATGATGAGTGAGGGCTTCAGGATCTCTTGCACTTACATGTGCAGCAGAGTACTGCAATGGAAGCATGCTGGGCCCATAACCCAGAGGTAGGCAGATTGAAACTATCCTTTGCTATATGCATTTTTTTTTTGTTCATTAAAGTAATCCAAAACTGGGATTGATATTTTAGCTTTTATTTTTACTTAAAGTACAATAACTTTTACCATTTTAATTTGTTTTAATAGTATATTGACAGTATTGTTTTCTTTCAAAAATCCACTTAATTTTCTTTACCCTATTATTAAAATGGTAATTGACAAAAACAAACTACATTGTCACCAGAAGAGCAATACAAAATGTACAAGTGATATATTAAAATCATCTTTCCAGCTTGAATTTCAATGATGCATTGGGGCAATGATTTTGTGAGAAACATCTTCACCCTTAAATAAAGATTTTCTTAATTCCTTACCTGTGTGCTAATTAGATATCACCTTGTTTTCACATTAAACAGACTTCCACATGAGAAAGCAGCAAGGATGCAGTGGCGTTAATGTTTCCTGGTGTCAACCTGTATTATTTCAGTAGATATTGAAATGAGGATGCATCTTGCTGCCTTTCCAATGAAGCAAGTTTAATTTAGTAATAGGTGAAAAACCATCCCTACAAATATGTTAATCAGATACTTGGCTTTGTGGACACTTTTCAGAGAACAAATTAGTTAGCATAAAAATAAAGCCAGAAAATGAAGAGCTGTTTAATCACTCAATTGGATTTTTCTGCCAGCATATTTCTTTTTCTCTGCAACCCACTGCTAAATTGTGCTTCCTAGCTGTTTTTATAAAATCACTGAATCAAATCTAACTCTGATTACATCAGAGAAGGCCAGGTACCCTACACCATAACAGGGGGTTTGAAATTTTGACTTGTCTGCTTAAAGATCACCAAAATCTGATAACAAGGTCAATTAAGTCCCTGGGTGGGATTGAACCACCAACCTTTTGGTTAATAGCCTTACACACTAACTGATTGCGCCACAGCGACACTTTGCAAAAGTACTTACTGACAAAGGCTAATAAGCATTCATCTAGAACGATTCCTAGAAACATTTTAAAAAGTCAATAATGTGGAGAGTTTTTGTAAGATGTTTCTTCCATCAACCAATGAAGAAACACATTGGTACTTTCCCATGATGAGTGAGTGCTTCAGGATCTCTTGCACTTACATGTGCAGCAGAGTACTGTAATGGAAGCATGCTGGGTCCATAACCCAGAGGTAGGCAGATTGAAACTATCCTCTGCTATATGCATTTTTTTTTGTTCATTAAAGTAATCCAAAACTGGGATTGATATTTTAGCTTTTATTTTTACTTAAAGTACAATAACTTTTACCATTTTAATTTGTTTTAATAGTATATTGACAGTATTGTTTTCTTTCAAAAATCCAATTAATTTTCTTTACCCGATTATTAAAATGGTAACTGACAAAAACAAACTACATTGTCACCAGAAGAGCAATACAAAATGTACAAGTGATATATTAAAATCATCTTTCCAGCTTGAATTTCAATGATGCATTGGGGCAACGATTTTGTGAGAAACATCTTCACCCTTAAATAAATATTTTCTTAATTCCTTACCTGTGTGCTAATTAGATATCACCTTGTTTTCACATTAAACAGACTTCCACATGAGAAAGCAGCAAGGATGCAGTGGCGTTAATGTTTCCTGGTGTCAACCTTTATTATTTCAGTAGATATTGAAATGAGGATGCATCTTGCTGCCTTTCCAATGAAGCAAGTTTAATTTAGTAATAGGTGAAAAACCATCCCTACAAAGGTGTTAATCAGAGACTTGGCTTTGTGGACACTTTTCAGAGAACAAATTTGTTAGCATAAAAATAAAGCCAGAAAATGAAGAGCTGTTTAATCACTCAATTGGATTTTTTTGATAGCATATTTCTTTTTCTCTGCAACCCACTGCTAAATTGTGCTTCCTAGCTGTTTTTATAAAATCACTGAATCAAATCTAACTCTGATTACATCAGAGAAGGCCAGGTACCCTACACCATAACAGGGGTTTTCGAAATTTTGACTTGTCTACTTAAAGATCAACAAAATCTGATAACAAGGTCAATTATGTCCCTGGGTGGGATTGAACCACCAACCTTTTGGTTAATAGCTGTACACACTAACTGATTGCGCCACAGCGACACTTTGCAAAAGTGCATACTGACAAAGGCTAATAAGCATTCATCTAGAACGTTTCCTATAAAAACTTTAAATAGTCAATAATCTGGAGAGTTTTTGTAAGATGTTTCTTCCATCAACCAATGAAGAAACACATTGGTACTTTCCCATGATGAGTGAGTGCTTCAGGATCTCTTGCACTTACATGTGCAGCAGAGTACTGTTATGAAAGCATGCTGGGTCCATAACCCAGAGGTAGGCAGATTGAAACTATCCTCTGCTATATGCATTTTTTTTTGTTAATTAAAGTAATCCAAAACTGGGATTGATATTTTTGCTCTTTTATTTTTACTTAAAGTACAATAACTTTTACCATTTTAATTTGTTTTAATAGTATATTGACAGTATTGTTTTCTTTCAAAAATCCAATTACTTTTCTTTACCCGATTATTAAAATGGTAATTGACAAAAACAAACTACATTGTCACCAGAAGAGCAATACAAAATGTACAAGTGATATATTAAAATCATCTTTCCAGCTTGAATTTCAATGATGCATTGGGGCAACGATTTTGTGAGAAACATCTTCACCCTTAAATAAAGATTTTCTTAATTCCTTACCTGTGTGCTAATTAGATATCACTTTGTTTTCACATTAAACAGACTTCCACATGAGAAAACAGCAAAGATGCAGTGGCGTTAATGTTTCCTGGTGTCAACCTGTATTATTTCCGTAGATATTGAAATGAGGATGCATCTTGCTGCCTTTCCAATGAAGCAAGTTTAATTTAGTAATAGGTGAAAAACCATCCCTACAAAGATGTTAATCAGATACTTGGCTTTGTGGACACTTTTCAGAGAACAAATTTGTTATCATAAAAATAAAGCCAGAAAATGAAGAGCTGTTTAATCACTCAATTGGATTTTTCTGCCAGCATTTTTCTTTTTCTCTGCAACCCACTGCTAAATTGTGCTTCCTAGCTGTTTTTTTTATAAAATCACTTAATCAAATCTAACTCTGATTACATCAGAGAAGGCCAGGTACCCTACACCATAAGAGGGGTTTTGCAATTTTGACTTGTCTACTTAAATATTACCAAAATCTGATCACAAGGTCAATTACGTCCCTGGGTGGGATTGAACCACCAACCTTCTGATTAATAGCTGAACACACTAACCGATTGCGCCACAGAGACACTTTGCAAAAAGTACATACTGACAAAGACTAATAAGCATTCATCTAGAACGTTTCCTAGAAAAACTTTAAAAAGTCAATAATCTGGAGAGTTTTTGTAAGATGTTTCTTCCAGCAACCAATGAAGAAACACATTGGTACTTTCGCATGATGAGTGAGTGCTTCAGGATCTCTTGCACTTACATGTGCAGCAGAGTACTGCACTGGAAGCATGCTGGGCCCATAACCCAGAGGTAGGCAGATTGAAACTATCCTTTGCTATATGCATTTTTTTTTTGTTCATTAAAGTAATCCAAAACTGGGATTGATATTTTAGCTTTTATTTTTACTTAAAGTACAATAACTTTTACCATTTTAATTTGTTTTAATAGTATATTGACAGTATTGTTTTCTTTCAAAAATCCAATTAATTTTCTTTACCCGATTTTTAAAATGGTAATTGACAAAAACAAACTACATTGTCACCAGAAGAGCAATACAAAATGTACAAGTGATATATTAAAATCATCTTTCCAGCTTGAATTTCAATGATGCATTGGGGCAACGATTTTGTGAGAAACATCTTCACCCTTAAATAAAGATTTTCTTAATTCCTTACCTGTGTGCTAATTAGATATCACCTTGTTTTCACATTAAACAGACTTCCACATGAGAAAACAGCAAAGATGCAGTGGCGTTAATGTTTCCTGGTGTCAACCTGTATTATTTCCGTAGATATTGAAATGAGGATGCATCTTGCTGCCTTTCCAATGAAGCAAGTTTAATTTAGTAATAGGTGAAAAACCATCCCTACAAAAATGTTAATCAGATACTTGGCTTTGTGGACACTTTTCAGAGAACAAATTTGTTATCATAAAAATAAAGCCAGAAAATGAAGAGCTGTTTAATCACTCAATTGGATTTTTCTGCCAGCATTTTTCTTTTTCTCTGCAACCCACTGCTAAATTGTGCTTCCTAGCTGTTTTTTTTATAAAATCACTTAATCAAATCTAACTCTGATTACATCAGAGAAGGCCAGGTACCCTACACCATAAGAGGGGGTTTGCAATTTTGACTTGTCTACTTAAATATCACCAAAATCTGATCACAAGGTCAATTATGTCCCTGGGTGGGATTGAACCACCAACTTTTTGATTAATAGCTGAACACACTAACCAATTGCACCACAGAGACACTTTGCAAAAAGTACATACTGACAAAGACTAATAAGCATTCATCTAGAACGTTTCCTAAAAAAACTTTAAAAAGTCAATAATCTGGAGAGTTTTTGTAAGATGTTTCTTCCAGCAACCAACGAAGAAACACATTGGTACTTTCGCATGATGAGTGAGTGCTTCAGGATCTCTTGCACTTACATGTGCAGCAGAGTACTGCAATGGAAGCATGCTGGGCCCATAACCCAGAGGTAGGCAGATTGAAACTATCCTTTGCTATATGCATTTTTTTTGTTCATAAAAGTAATCCAAAACTGGGATTGATATTTTAGCTTTTATTTTTACTTAAAGTACAATAACTTTTACCATTTTAATTTGTTTTAATAGTATATTGACAGTATTGTTTTCTTTAAAAAATCCAATTAATTTTCTTTACCCGATTATTAAAATGGTAATTGACAAAAACAAACTACATTGTCACCAGAAGAGCAATACAAAATGTACAAGTGATACATTAAAATCATCTTTCCAGCTTGAATTTCAATGATGCATTGGGGCAACGATTATGTGAGAAACATCTTCACCCTTAAATAAAGATTTTCTTAATTCCTTACCTGTGTGCTAATTAGATATCACCTTGTTTTCACATTAAACAGACTTCCACATGAGAAAGCAGCAAGGATGCAGTGGCGTTAATGTTTCCTGGTGTCAACCTGTACTATTTCAGTAGATATTGAAATGAGGATGCATCTTGCTGCCTTTCCAATGAAGCAAGTTTAATTTAGTAATAGATGAAAAACCATCCCTACAAATATGTTAATCAGATACTTGGCTTTGTGGACACTTTTCAGAGAACAAATTAGTTAGCATAAAAATAAAGCCAGAAAATGAAGAGCTGTTTAATCACTCAATTGGATTTTTCTGCCAGCATATTTCTTTTTCTCTGCAACCCACTGCTAAATTGTGCTTCCTAGCTGTTTTTATAAAATCACTGAATCAAATCTAACTACATCAGAGAAGGCCAGGTACCCTACACCATAACAGGGGGTTTGAAATTTTGACTTGTCTACTTAAAGATCACCAAAATCTGATAACAAGGTCAATTAAGTCCCTGGGTGGGATTGAACCACCAACCTTTTGGTTAATAGCCTTACACACTAACTGATTGCGCCACAGTGACACTTTGCAAAAGTACTTACTGACAAAGGCTAATAAGCATTCATCTAGAACGATTCCTAGAAACATTTTAAAAAGTCAATAATGTGGAGAGTTTTTGTAAGATGTTTCTTCCATCAACCAATGAAGAAACACATTGGTACTTTCCTATGATGAGTGAGTGCTTCAGGATCTCTTGCACTTACATGTGCAGCAGAGTACTGTAATGGAAGCATGCTGGGTCCATAACCCAGAGGTAGGCAGATTGAAACTATCCTCTGCTATATGCATTTTTTTTTGTTAATTAAAGTAATCCAAAACTGGGATTGATATTTTTGCTCTTTTATTTTTACTTAAAGTACATTAACTTTTACCATTTTAATTTGTTTTAATAGTATATTGACAGTATTGTTTTCTTTCAAAAATCCAATTAATTTTCTTTACCCGATTATTAAAATGGTAATTGACAAAAGCAAACTACATTGTCACCAGAAGAGCAATACAAAATGTACAAGTGATATATTAAAATCATCTTTCCAGCTTGAATTTCAATGATGCATTGGGGCAACGATTTTGTGAGAAACATCTTCACCCTTAAATAAAGATTTTCTTAATTCCTTACCTGTGTGCTAATTAGATATCACCTTGTTTTCACATTAAACAGACTTCCACATGAGAAAGCAGCAAGGATGCAGTGGCGTTAATGTTTCCTGGTGTCAACCTGTATTATTTCAGTAGATATTGAAATGAGGATGCATCTTGCTGCCTTTCCAATGAAGCAAGTTTAATTTAGTAATAGGTGAAAAACCATCCCTACAAAGATGTTAATTAGATACTTGGCTTTGTGGACACTTTTCAGAGAACAAATTTGTTAGCATAAAAATAAAGCCAGAAAATGAAGAGCTGTTTAATCACTCAATTGGATTTTTTTGCCAGCATATTTCTTTTTCTCTGCAACCCACTGCTAAATTGTGCTTCCTAGCTGTTTTTATAAAATCACT
Source organism: Pseudophryne corroboree (assembly GCF_028390025.1). NCBI lineage: Eukaryota > Metazoa > Chordata > Amphibia > Anura > Myobatrachidae > Pseudophryne > Pseudophryne corroboree. The sequence continues at coordinate 201,291 of NW_026970503.1, forward strand.
GAATCAAATCTAACTCTGATTACATCAGAGAAGGCCAGGTACCCTACACCATAACAGGGGTTTTCGAAATTTTGACTTGTCTACTTAAAGATCAACAAAATCTGATAACAAGGTCAATTACGTCCCTGGGTGGGATTGAACCACCAACCTTTTGGTTAATAGCCGTACACACTAACTGATTGCGCCACAGCGACACTTTGCAAAAGTACTTACTGACAAAGGCTAATAAGCATTCATCTAGAATGTTTCCTAGAAAAACTTTAAAAAGTCAATAATCTGGAGAGTTTTTGTAAGATGTTTCTTCCATCAACCAACGAAGAAACACATTGGTACTTTCCCATGATGAGTGAGTGCTTCAGGATCTCTTGCACTTACATGTGCAGCAGAGTACTGCATTGGAAACATGCTGGGCCCATAACCCAGAGGTAGGCAGAATGAAACTATCCTCTGCTATATGCATTTTTTATTGTTAATTAAAGTAATCCAAAACTGGGATTGATATTTTTGCTCTTTTATTTTTACTTAAAGTACAATAACTTTTACCATTTTAATTTGTTTTAATAGTATATTGACAGTATTGTTTTCTTTCAAAAATCCACTTAATTTTCTTTACCCTATTATTATAATGGTAATTGACAAAAACAAACTACATTGTCACCAGAAGAGCAATACAAAATGTACAAGTGATATATTAAAATCATCTTTCCAGCTTGAATTTCAATTATGCATTGGGGCAACGATTTTGTGAGAAACATCTTCACCCTTAAATAAAGATTTTCTTAATTCCTTACCTGTGTGCTAATTAGATATCACCTTGTTTTCACATTAAACAGACTTCCACATGAGAAAACAGCAAAGATGCAGTGGCGTTAATGTTTCCTGGTGTCAACCTGTATTATTTCCGTAGATATTGAAATGAGGATGCATCTTGCTGCCTTTCCAATGAAGCAAGTTTAATTTAGTAATAGGTTAAAAACCATCCCTACAAAGATGTTAATCAGACACTTGGCTTTGTGGACACTTTTCAGAGAACAAATTAGTTAGCATAAAAATAAAGCCAGAAAATGAAGAGCTGTTTAATCACTCAATTGGATTTTTCTGCCAGCATATTTCTTTTTCTCTGCAACCCACTGCTAAATTGTGCTTCCTAGCTGTTTTTTTATAAAATCACTTAATCAAATCTAACTCTGATTACATCAGAGAAGGCCAGGTACCCTACACCATAAGAGGGGGTTTGAAATTTTGACTTGTCTACTTAAAGATCACCAAAATCTGATAACAAGGTCAATTACATCCCTGGGTGGTATTGAACCACCAACCCTTTGATTAATAACCAAACACACTAACCGATTGCGCCACAGAGACACTTTGCAAACTTACATACTGACAAAGGCTAATAAGCATTCATCTAGAACGTTTCCTAGAAAAACTTTAAAAAGTCAATAATCTGGAGAGTTTTTGTAAGATGTTTCTTCCATCAACCAACGAAGAAACACATTGGTACTTTCCCATGATGAGTGAGTGCTTCAGGATCTCTTGCACTTACATGTTCAGCAGAGTACTGCGTTGGAAACATGCTGGGCCCATAACCCAGAGGTAGGCAGATTGAAACTATCCTCTGCTATATGCATTTTTTATTGTTAATTAAAGTAATCCAAAACTGGGATTGATATTTTTGCTCTTTTATTTTTACTTAAAGTACAATAACTTTTACCATTTTAATTTGTTTTAATAGTATATTGACAGTATTGTTTTCTTTCAAAAATCCACTTAATTTTCTTTACCCTATTATTATAATGGTAATTGACAAAAACAAACTACATTGTCACCAGAAGAGCAATACAAAATGTACAAGTGATATATTAAAATCATCTTTCCAGCTTGAATTTCAATGATGCATTGGGGCAACGATTTTGTGAGAAACACCTTCACCCTTAAATAAAGATTTTCTTAATTCCTTACCTGTGTGCTAATTAGATATCACCTTGTTTTCACATTAAACAGACTTCCACATGCGAAAGCAGCAAGGATGCAGTGGCGTTAATGTTTCCTGGTGTCAACCTGTATTATTTCAGTAGACATTGAAATGAGGATGCATCTTGCTGCCTTTCCAATGAAGCAAGTTTAATTTAGTAATAGGTGAAAAACCATCCCTACAAAGATGTTAATCAGAGACTTGGCTTTGTGGACACTTTTCAGAGAACAAATTTGTTAGCATAAAAATAAAGCCAGAAAATGAAGAGCTGTTTAATCACTCAATTGGATTTTTTTGCCAGCATATTTCTTTTTCTCTGCAACTCACTGCTAAATTGTGCTTCCTAGCTGTTTTTATAAAATCACTAAATCAAATCTAACTCTGATTACATCAGAGAAGGCCAGGTACCCTACACCATAACAGGGGGTTTGAAATTTTGACTTGTCTACTTAAAGATCACCAAAATCTGATAACAAGGTCAATTAAGTCCCTGGGTGGGATTGAACCACCAACCTTTTGGTTAATAGCCTCACACACTAACTGATTGCGCCACAGCGACACTTTGCAAAAGTACTTACTGACAAAGACTAATACGCATTCATCTAGAACGATTTCTAGAAACATTTTAAAAAGTCAATAATGTGGAGAGTTTTTGTAAGATGTTTCTTCCATCAACCAATGAAGAAACACATTGGTACTTTCCCATGATGAGTGAGTGCTTCAGGATCTCTTGCACTTACATGTGCAGCAGAGTACTGTAATGGAAGCATGCTGGGTCCATAACCCAGAGGTAGGCAGATTGAAACTATCCTCTGCTATATGCATTTTTTTTGTTAATTAAAGTAATCCAAAACTGGGATTGATATTTTTGCTCTTTTATTTTTACTTAAAGTACAATAACTTTTACCATTTTAATTTGTTTTAATAGTATATTGACAGTATTGTTTTCTTTCAAAAATCCAATTAATTTTCTTTACCCGATTATTAAAATGGTAATTGACAAAAGCAAACTACATTGTCACCAGAAGAGCAATACAAAATGTACAAGTGATATATTAAAATCATCTTTCCAGCTTGAATTTCAATGATGCATTGGGGCAACGATTTTGTGAGAAAAATCTTCACCCTTAAATAAAGATTTTCTTAATTCCTTACCTGTGTGCTAATTAGATATCACCTTGTTTTCACATTAAACAGACTTCCACATGAGAAAGCAGCAAGGATGCAGTGGCGTTAATGTTTCCTGGTGTCAACCTGTATTATTTCAGTAGATATTGAAATGAGGATGCATCTTGCTGCCTTTCCAATGAAGCAAGTTTAATTTAGTAATAGGTGAAAAACCATCCCTACAAAGATGTTAATCAGATACTTGGCTTTGTGGACACTTTTCAGAGAACAAATTTGTTAGCATAAAAATAAAGCCAGAAAATGAAGAGCTGTTTAATCACTCAATTGGATTTTTTTGCCAGCATATTTCTTTTTCTCTGCAACCCACTGCTAAATTGTGCTTCCTAGCTGTTTTTATAAAATCACTGAATCAAATCTAACTCTGATTACATCAGAGAAGGCCAGGTACCCTACACCATAACAGGGGTTTTCGAAATTTTGACTTGTCTACTTAAAGATCAACAAAATCTGATAACAAGGTCAATTATGTCCCTGGGTGGGGTTGAACCACCAACCTTTTGGTTAATAGCCATACACACTAACTGATTGAGCCACAGCGACACTTTGCAAAAGTACTTACTGACAAAGGCTAATAAGCATTCATCTAGAACGTTTCCTATAAAAACTTTAAATAGTCAATAATCTGGAGAGTTTTTGTAAGATGTTTCTTCCATCAACCAATGAAGAAACACATTGGTACTTTCCCATGATGAGTGAGTGCTTCAGGATCTCTTGCACTTACATGTGCAGCAGAGTACTGTAATGGAAGCATGCTGGGTCCATAACCCAGAGGTAGGCAGATTGAAACTATCCTCTGCTATATGCATTTTTTTTGTTAATTAAAGTAATCCAAAACTGGGATTGATATTTGTGCTCTTTTATTTTTACTTAAAGTACAATAACTTTTACCATTTTAATTTGTTTTAATAGTATATTGACAGTATTGTTTTCTTTCAAAAATCCAATTAATTTTCTTTACCCGATTATTAAAATGGTAATTGACAAAAACAAACTACATTGTCACCAGAAGAGCAATACAAAATGTACAAGTGATATATTAAAATCATCTTTCCAGCTTGAATTTCAATGATGCATTGGGGCAACGATTTTGTGAGAAACATCTTCACCCTTAAATAAAGATTTTCTTAATTCCTTACCTGTGTGCTAATTAGATATCACCTTGTTTTCACATTAAACAGACTTCCACATGAGAAAACAGCAAAGATGCAGTGGCGTTAATGTTTCCTGGTGTCAACCTGTATTATTTCCGTAGATATTGAAATGAGGATGCATCTTGCTGCCTTTCCAATGAAGCAAGTTTAATTTAGTAATAGGTGAAAAACCATCCCTACAAAGATGTTAATCAGACACTTGGCTTTGTGGACACTTTTCAGAGAACAAATTAGTTAGCATAAAAATAAAGCCAGAAAATGAAGAGCAGTTTAATCACTCAATTGGATTTTTCTGCCAGCATATTTCTTTTTCTCTGCAACCCACTGCTAAATTGTGCTTCCTAGCTGTTTTTTTATAAAATCACTTAATCAAATCTAACTCTGATTACATCAGAGAAGGCCAGGTACCCTACACCATAAGAGGGGGTTTGAAATTTTGACTAGTCTACTTAAAGATCACCAAAATCTGATAACAAGGTCAATTACATCCCTGGGTGGGATTGAACCACCAACCCTTTGATTAATAACCAAACACACTAACCGATTGCGCCACAGAGACACTTTGCAAACTTACATACTGACAAAGGCTAATAAGCATTCATCTAGAACGTTTCCTAGAAAAACTTTAAAAAGTCAATAATCTGGAGAGTTTTTGTAAGATGTTTCTTCCATCAACCAACGAAGAAACACATTGGTACTTTCCCATGATGAGTGAGTGCTTCAGGATCTCTTGCACTTACATGTGCAGCAGAGTACTGCATTGGAAACATGCTGGGCCCATAACCCAGAGGTAGGCAGATTGAAACTATCCTCTGCTATATGCATTTTTTATTGTTAATTAAAGTAATCCAAAACTGGGATTGATATTTTTGCTCTTTTATTTTTACTTTAAAGTACAATAACTTTTACCATTTTAATTTGTTTTAATAGTATATTGACAGTATTGTTTTCTTTCAAAAATCCACTTAATTTTCTTTACCCTATTTTTATAATGGTAATTGACAAAAACAAACTACATTGTCACCAGAAGAGCAATACAAAATGTACAAGTGATATATTAAAATCATCTTTCCAGCTTGAATTTCAATGATGCATTGGGGCAACGATTTTGTGAGAAACATCTTCACCCTTAAATAAAGATTTTCTTAATTCCTTACCTGTGTGCTAATTAGATATCACCTTGTTTTCACATTAAACAGACTTCCACATGCGAAAGCAGCAAGGATGCAGTGGCGTTAATGTTTCCTGGTGTCAACCTGTATTATTTCAGTAGACATTGAAATGAGGATGCATCTTGCTGCCTTTCCAATGAAGCAAGTTTAATTTAGTAATAGGTGAAAAACCATCCCTACAAAGGTGTTAATCAGAGACTTGGCTTTGTGGACACTTTTCAGAGAACAAATTTGTTAGCATAAAAATAAAGCCAGAAAATGAAGAGCTGTTTAATCACTCAATTGGATTTTTTTGCCAGCATATTTCTTTTTCTCTGCAACTCACTGCTAAATTGTGCTTCCTAGCTGTTTTTATAAAATCACTGAATCAAATCTAACTCTGATTACATCAGAGAAGGCCAGGTACCCTACACCATAACAGGGGGTTTGAAATTTTGACTTGTCTACTTAAAGATCACCAAAATCTGATAACAAGGTCAATTACGTCCCTGGGTGGGATTGAACCACCAACCTTTTGGTTAATAACCATACACACAGACTGATTGCGCCACAGCGACACTTTGCAAAAGTACATACTGACAAATGCTAATAAGCATTCATCTAGAACGTTTCCTAGAAACATTTTAAAAAGTCAATAAAGTGGAGAGTTTTTGTAAGATGTTTCTTCCATCAACCAATGAAGAAACACATTGGAACTTTCCCATGATAAGTGAGTGCTTCAGGACCTCTTGCACTTACATGTGCAGCAGAGTACTGTAATGGAAGCATGCTGGGTCCATAACCCAGAGGTAGGCAGATTGAAACTATCCTCTGCTATATGCATTTTTTTTTGTTAATTAAAGTAATCCAAAACTGGGATTGATATTTTTGCTCTTTTATTTTTACTTAAAGTACAATAACTTTTACCATTTTAATTTGTTTTAATAGTATATTGACAGTATTGTTTTCTTTCAAAAATCCAATTAATTTTCTTTACCCGATTATTAAAATGGTAATTGACAAAAACAAACTACATTGTCACCAGAAGAGCAATACAAAATGTACAAGTGATATATTAAAATCATCTTTCCAGCTTGAATTTCAATGATGCATTGGGGCAACGATTTTGTGAGAAACATCTTCACCCTTTAATAAAGATTTTCTTAATTCCTTACCTGTGTGCTAATTAGATATCACCTTGTTTTCACATTAAACAGACTTCCACATGAGAAAGCAGCAAGGATGCAGTGGCGTTAATGTTTCCTGGTGTCAACCTGTATTATTTCAGTAGATATTGAAATGAGGATGCATCTTGCTGCCTTTCCAATGAAGCAAGTTTAATTTAGTAATAGGTGAAAAACCATCCAAGAGCTGTTTAATCACTCAATTGGATTTTTTTGCCAGCATATTTCTTTTTCTCTGCAACCCACTGCTAAATTGTGCTTCCTAGCTGTTTTTATAAAATCACTGAATCAAATCTAACTCTGATTACATCAGAGAAGTCTAAATACCTAACACCATAACAGGGGGTTTGAAATTTTGACTTGTCTACTTAAAGATCACCAAAATCTGATAACAAAGTCAATTACATCCCTGGGTGGGATTGAACCACCAACCTTTTGGTTAATAGCCATACACACTAACTGATTGCGCCACAGCGACACTTTGCAAAATTACATACTGACAAAGGCTAATAAACAATCATCTAGAACGTTTCCTAGAAAAACTTTAAAAAGTCAATAATCTGGAGTGTTTTTGTAAGATGTTTCTGCCATCAACCAATGAAGAAACACATTGGTACTTTCCCATGATGAGTGAGTGCTTCAGGATCTCTTGCACTTACATGTGCAGCAGAGTACTGCAATGGAAGCATGCTGGGCCCATAACCCAGAGGTAGAAAGATTGAAACTATCCTCTGCTATATGCATTTTTTTTGTTAATTAAAGTAATCCAAAACTGGGATTGATATTTTTGCTCTTTTATTTTTACTTAAAGTACAATAACTTTTACCATTTTAATTTGTTTTAATAGTATATTGACAGTATTGTTTTCTTTCAAAAATTCACTTAATTTTATTTTCTGTGTGCTAATTAGATATCACCTTGTTTTCACATTAAATAGACTTCCACATGAGAAAGCAGCAAGGATGCAGTGGCGTTAATGTTTCCTGGTGGTAGTGGGGTACTGTGTTTGTGCTTTCCTCTGGTCAGCTCTGGTAAAAGTCAGATTTCTTTGTCTCAGATCTTCCTCTAGCCTTGTTCTTCTTTCGAGAGTTCCCTTGTGCTGCCTCAGTTGGATCTCCTTCACTTGACAGGGGGGTACCCGAGCAGCGACCCTCCCCAGCACTAGCCCAACTCCTACTTACCTGCCAGGTGAGATACTATGATCAGGAAGGTGCTTCTCCCAGGGAAAGGCTCACCCATTGCACTCTGGGTGTGCTGCTCCTGCGATTTCCCCAAATGTGGGAAACTTGACTGCATAATTTGTGTTTCCCCTGGTCGGCTCTCGTATATCAGATCTCTTTGTCTCAGGTCTCTCTCCAGCCTAGTTTGCTGTCTGTTTCCACTTCTCTTTTCTTAAACCGCTCCCTTCTATTCCCTTGTGCACCTTAATTAAATCTAACTCTGATTACGTCAGAGAAGGCCAGGTACCCTACACCATAAGAGGGGGTTTGAAATTTTGACTTGTCTACTTAAAGATCACCAAAATCTGATCACAAGGTCAATTACATCACTGGGTGGGAACCTTTTGGTTAATAGCCCATGTAAGTGCAAGAGATCCTGAAGCACTCACTCATCATGGGAATGTACCAATGTGTTTCTTACAAAAATTCTCCAGATTATTGACTTTTTAAAGTTTTTCTAGGAAACGTTCTAGATGAATGCTTATTAGCCTTTGTCAGTATGTACTTTTGCAAAGTGTCGCTGTGGCGCAATCAGTTAGTGTGTATGGCTATTAACCTAAAGGTTGGTGATTCAATCCCACCCAGGGACGTAATAGACCTTGTTATCAGATTTTGGTGATCTTTAAGTAGACAAGTCAAAATTTCAAACCCCCTCTTATGGTGTAGGGTACCCGGCCTTCTCTGATGTAATCAGAATTAGATTTGATTAAGTGATTTTATAAAAAACAGCTAGGAAGCACAATTTAGCAGTGGGTTGCAGAGAAAAAAAATTATGCTGGCAGAAAAGTCCAATTGAGTGATTAAACAGCTCTTCATTTTCTGATTTTATGTTTATGCTAACAAATTTGCTCTCTGAAAAGTGTCCACAAAGCCAAGTCTCTGATTAACACCTTTGTAGGAATGGTTTTTCACCTATTACTGAATTAAACTTGCTTCATTGGAAAGGCAGCAAGATGCATCCTCATTTCAATGTCTACTGAAATAATACAGGTTGACACCAGGAAACATAAACGTCACTGCATCCTTGCTGCTTCCTCATGGGGAAGTCTGTTTAATGTGAAAACAAGGTGATATCTAATCAGCACACAGGTAAGGAATTAAGAAAATCTTTCTTTATGGGTGAAGATGTTTCTCACAAAATTGTTGCACCAAGGCATCATTGAAATTCAAGCTGGAAAGATGATTTTAATATATCACTTGTACATTTTGTACTGCTCTTCTGGTGACAATGTAGATTGTTTTTGTCAATTACCATTTTAATAATCGGGTAAAGAAAATTAATTGGATTTTTGAAAGAAAACAATACTGTCAATATACTATTAAAACAAATTAAAATGGTAAAAGTTATTGTACTTTAAGTAAAAATAAAAGAGCAAAAATATCAATCCCAGTTTTGGATTACTTTAATTAATAAAAACAATGCATATAGCAGAGGATAGTTTCAATCTGCCTACCTCTGGGTTATGGACCCAGCATGCTTCCATTACAGTACTCTGCTGCACATGTAAGTGCAAGAGATCCTGAAGCACTCACTCATCATAGGAAAGTACCAATGTGTTTCTTCATTGGTTGATGGAAGAAACATCTTACAAAAACTCTCCACATTATTGACTTTTTAAAATGTTTCTAGGAAACGTTCTAGATGAATGCTTATTAGCCTTTGTCAGTATGTACTTTTGAAAAGTGTCGCTGTGGCGCAATCAGTTAGTGTATAAGGCTATTAACCAAAAGGTTGGTGGTTCAATCCCACCCAGGGACGTAATTGACCTTGTTATCAGATTTCGGTGATCTTTAAGTAGACAAGTCAAAATTTCAAACCCCCTCTTATGGTGTAGGGTACCTGGCCTTCTCTGATGTAATCAGAGTTAGATTTGATTAAGTGATTTTATAAAAAAAACAGCTAGGAAGCACAATTTAGCAGTGGGTTGCAGAGAAAAAGAAAAATGCTGGCAGAAAAATCCAATTGAGTGATTAAACAGCTCTTCATTTTCTGGCTTTATTTTTATGCTAACAAATTTGTTCTCTGAAAAGTGTCCACAAAGCCAAGTCTCTGATTAACACCTTTGTAGGGATGGTTTTTAACCTATTACTAAATTAAACTTGCTTCATTGGAAAGGCAGCAAGATGCATCCTCATTTCAATGTCTACTGAAATAATACAGGTTGACACCAGGAAACATTAACGCCACTGCATCCTTGCTGCTTTCTCATGTGAAAGTCTGTTTAATGTGAAAACAAGGTGATATCTAATTAGCACACAGGTAGGGAATTAAGAAAATCTTTATTTAAGGGTGAAGATGTTTCTCACAAAATCGTTACCACAATGCATCATTGAAATTCAAGCTGAAAAGATGATTTTAATATATCACTTGTACATTTTGTATTGCTCTTCTGGTGACAATGTAGTTTGTTTTTGTCAATTACCATTTTAATAATAGGGTAAAGAAAATTAAGTGGATTTTTGAAAGAAAACAATACTGTCAATATACTATTAAAACAAATTAAAACAGTAAAAGTTATTGTACTTTAAGTAAAAATAAAAGAGCCAAAATATCAATCCCAGTTTTGGATTACTTTAATTAACAAAAAAAATGCATATAGCAGAGGACAGTTGCAATCTGCCTACCTCTGGGTTATAGGCCCAGCATGCTTCCATTGTAGTCCTTTGCTGCACATGTAAGTGCAAGAGATCCTGAAGCACTCACTCATCATGGGAAAGTACCAATGTGTTTCTTCATTGGTTGATGGAAGGAACATCTTACAAAAACTCTCCAGATTATTGACTTTTTAAAGTTTTTCTAGGAAACGTTCTAGATGAATGCTTATTAACCTTTGTCAGTATGTACTTTTGCAAAGTGTCTCTGAGGCGCAAACAGTTAGCGTGTTCAGTTGTTAACCAAAAGGTTGGTGGTTCAATCCCACCTAGGGACGTAATTGACCTCGTTATCAGATTTTGGTGATCTTTAAGTAGACAAGTAAAAATTTCAAACCACCTCTTATGGTGTAGGGTACCTGGCCTTCTCTGATGTAATCAGAGTTAGATTTGATTAAGTGATTTTATAAAAAAAACAGCCACGAAGCACAATTTAGCAGTGGGTTGCAGAGAAAAAGAAATATGCTGGCAGAAAAATCCAATTGAGTGATTAAACAGCTCTTCATTTTCTGGCTTTATTTTTATGCTAACAAATTTGTGCTCTGAAAAGTGTCCACAAAGCCAAGTATCTGATTAACACCTTTGTAGGGATGGTTTTTCACCTATTATTAAATTAAACTTGCTTCATTGGAAAGGCAGCAAGTGATGTCATCCAAGCAGTGGGTCAAAGTTGGCTTCAAACCTCGTCTGCTTATGAAAAGAGAAAAGGGGTATGCAGGGCATGGCGGCCTTTTGCGGTGCTTGGATGACCCCTAGTTCGCATTAAATAATGCAGTCGAGTTTCCCACATTTGGGGAAATCACAGGGGTCAGCATACCCAGAATGCAATGAATGAACCGCACCCTGGGAGAACAGTCTTCATGACCATGGTATCTCCTATGCAAAATAAGTATGATTTGGGATAGGGCTGGGGAGGGCCGCTGCTCAGGCACATCTCTGTCAAGTAAAGGAGATTCAACTGAGGCAGCACAAGGGAACTCTCATCTGGGGACAACAACTGCAGGGAGAACACATATTTTCAGATGAACATGGGAGGGCAGAAGGCTGCCTAATACTGAAGCACCCCCAAACAACAAACCAAATGCAACAACTAGTGCAAGCATTCCTGGGGGAAGGCCTGCAGCAGATGGATTTGCATATGGCGATGTCATCCAAGCAGTGGGTCAAAGTTGGCTTCAACCCTCGTCTGCATATGAAAAGAGAAAAGGGGCGTGCAGGGCATGGCGGCCTTTTGCGGCACTTGGATGACCCCTAGTTTGCATTAAACACCTCCACCCTCCGTCGGTGTGGGGCTCATGTTGGCTATGCCCCAGCCCCTGAAGCATTCAAGCTGATTTCTTGCAGCAGCTGGACACTGTAACAGCTCCAGAGCTGCTCTGTAAGGCAAGTAAAAGGGTGTGGGCCCTGCAGCACTACCTGTAGTTCGCATTGTGCGAGACCCCTAGTTCGCATTAAACACCCCCACCCTCCTTCGGTGTGGGGCTCATGTTGGCCATGCCCCAGCCCCTGAAGCATTCACGCTGATTTCTTGCAGCAGCTGGGCACTGTAACAGCTCAAGAGCTGCTCTGTAAGGCAAGTAAAAGGGTGTGGGCCCTGCAGCACTACCTGTAGTTTGCATTGTGCATTGGAAGGCACAAAGTAAGCAGACGGGAGGAGAAGTCAGGATAGTGCACAAGGGTATAGACGGGAGGGGCTCAAGAAAAAAGAAGTGGAAACAGACAGCAAACTAGGCTTCCAATGCACAATGCAAACTACAGGTAGTGCTGCAGGGCCCACACCCTTTTACTTGCCTTACAGAGCAGCTCTGGAGCTGTTTAATCACTCAATTGGATTTTTCTGCCAGCATAATTTTTCTCTTACGTCCTAGAGGATGCTGGGGACTCCGTAAGGACCATGGGGGATAGACGGGCTCCGCAGGAGACATGGGCACTTAAAGAAAGACTTTAGATCTGGGTGTGCACTGGCTCCTCCCTCTATGCCCCTCCTCCAGACCTCAGTTTACTACTGTGCCCAGAGGAGACTGGGTGCTTTTCAGGGAGCTCTCCTGAGTTTCCTGACAGAAAGTATATTTGTTAGATTTTTTTATTTTCAGGGAGCCTGCTGGCAACAGACTCCCTGCATCGAGGGGCGGAGGGGAGAGATGCACACCTACTTCTGTGAGTTGATAGGCTCTGCTTCTTAGGCTACTGTACAGCATTAGCTCCAGAGGGATCGGTACGCAGGTCTCACCCTCGCCGTCCGTCCCAGAGCCGCGCCGCCGTCCCCCTCGCAGAGCCGGAAGATAGAAGCCGGGTGAGTATGAGAAGAAAAGAAGACTTCAGAGGCGGCGGAAGACTTCATGATCTTCACTGAGGTAACGCACAGCAGTAAAGCTGTGCTCCATTGCTCCCATACACCTCACACACGGCAGTCAGTGTAAGGGTGAAGGGCTCAGGGGGGACGCCCTGGGCAGCAATATAGACCTCTCTTTGGCAAAATAAATATATATGCAGCTAGGCACTGTATATATATATATAAGAGCCCCCGCCATTTTTTTACTATATTTGAGCGGGACAGAAGCCCGTCGCTGAGGGGGTGGGGCTTCTCCCTCAGCACTCACCAGCACCATTTTCTCCACAGCACCGCTGAGGGGAAGCTCCACGGACTCTCCCCTGCTTATACCACGGTAGAAAGAGGGTCTTAAAGAAGAGGGGGGCACATAATTAGGCGCATATATATATGGAAATACAGCGCTACTGGGTAAACATAAAATTATTGTGTTTTTTTCCTGGGTCATATAGCGCTGGGGTGTGTGCTGGCATACTCTCTCTCTCTGTCTCTCCAAAGGGCCTTGTTGGGGAACTGTCCTCAGATAAGAGGATTCCCTGAGTGTATGGTGTGTCGGTACACGTGTGTCGACATGTCTGAGGTAGAAGGCTCTCCTAGAGAGGAGCAGGAGCAAATTAATGTGGTGTCTCCATCGACAACGCCGACACCTGACTGAATGGATATGTGAAATGTTTTAAGTGCTAATGTAAACTTATTACACAAGAGATTAGACAAAGCTGAAGCTAGGGAACAGTCAGGGAGTCAACCCATGCCTGTCCCTATGTCGCAGGGACCTTCGGGGTCTCAAAAGCGCCCACTATCCCAAATAGTTGACACAGATACCGACACGGATTCTGACTCCAGTGTCGACTACGATGATGCAAAGTTACAGCCAAAATTGGCTAAATGTATTCGATATATGATTATTGCAATAAAAGATGTTTTGCACATCACAGAGTCCCCTGTCCCTGACACGAGGGTACACATCTATAAGGGAAAGAAACCTGAGATAACCTTTCCCCCCTCACATGAGTTGAACGAATTATGTGAAAAAGCTTGGGAATCTCCAGACAAAAAGCTGCAGATTCCCAAAAGGATTCTTATGGCGTATCCTTTCCCGCCAATGGACAGGATACGGTGGGAATCCTCCCCTAGGGTGGATAAAGCATTGACACGCTTATCCAAAAAGGTAGCGCTGCCATCCCAGGATACGGCTACCATCAGGGACCATGCTGACCGCAAGCAGGAGGTTACCCTAAAGTCCATTTACACACATTCTGGTACCTTACTCAGACCGGCAATTGCGTCGGCCGGGGTTGTAGCGCGGTGGCAGCATGGACAGATACCTTATCAGCAGAGATTGAGACCCTAGATAAGGATGCTATGTTATTGACCATAGGGCATATAAAAGATGCTGTCCTATATATAAGAGATGCTCAAAGTGACATTAGTCTACTGGGTTCTAGAATAAACGCTATGTCAATTTCTGCTAGACGAGTCCTATGGACCCGGCAATGGACAGGTGATGCCGACTCAAAAAGGTATATGGAGGTTTTACCTTACAGGGGTGAGGAATTGTTTGGGGAAGGTCTCTCGGACCTAGTCTCCACAGCTACAGCTGGTAAATCAAATTTTTTGCCTTATATTCCCTCACAGCCTAAGAAAGCACCACATTATCAAATGCAGTCCTTTCGATCACAGAGAAACAAGAAAGTACGAGGTGTGTCCTTTCTTGCCAGAGGTAAGGGCAGAGGGAAGAAGCTGCACAACACAGCTAGTTCCCAGGAACAGAAGTCCTCCCCGGCCTCTACAAAATCCACCGCATGACGCTGGGGCTCCGCTAAAGGAGTCCGCCCAGTTGGGGGCACGTCTTCGAGTTTTCAGCCACATCTGGGTTCATTCGCAGGTGGATCCCTAGGCAATAGAAATTGTTTCTCAGGGTTACAAGCTGAAATTCGAAGAGGTGCCTCCTCGCCGGTTTTTCAAATCGGCCCTACCATCTTCTCCCCAGGAAAGGGAGATAGTGTTAAATGCAATTCACAAATTGTATCTTCAACAGGTGGTGGTCAAGGTTCCCCTGCTTCAACAAGGAAATGGAAATTATTCGACCCTGTTTGTAGTCCCAAAACCGGACGGTTTGGTCAGACCCATATTAAATTTAAAATCCCTGAACCTATACTTGAAAAGGTTCAAGTTCAAGATGGAATCGCTAAGAGCGGTCATCGCCAGCCTAGAAGGGGGGGATTTTATGATATCTCTGGACATAAAGGATGCATACCTTCATGTACTCATTTATCCACCTCATCAGGCGTACCTAAGATTTGCGGTACAGTATTGTCATTACCAATTTCAGACGTTGCCGTTTGGTCTCTCCAGAATTTTCTCCGAGAATTTTCACCAAGGTAATGACGGAAATTATGGTGCTCCTGCGAAAGCAAGGTGTCACAATTATCCCGTACTTGAACGATCTCCTCATAAAAGCGAGATCAAGAGAGCAGTTGCTGAACAGCGTATAACTTTCACTGAAGGTGTTACAGCAACACGGCTGGATTCTCAATATCCCGAAGTCGCAGTTGGTTCCTACGACTCGTCTGACTTTGCTTGGGCATTATTCTGGATACGGACCAGAAAAGGGTTTATCTTCCGATATAAAAGGCCCAGGAACTCATGACTCTGGTCAGGAACCTATTGAAACCAAAACAGGTGTCAGTGCATCACTGCACTCGAGTCCTGGGAATGATGGTGGCATCATACGAGGCCATTCCCTTCGGCAGGTTCCATGCGAGGATCTTGCAATGGGACCTACTGGACAAGTGGTCCGGGTCACATCTACAGATTCATCAGTTGATCACCCTGTCCCCCAGGGCCAGGGTATCTCTCCTGTGGTGGCTGCAGAGTGCTCACCTTCTAGAGGGCCGCAGGTTCGGCATTCAGGACTGGATCCTGGTGACCACGAACGCGAGCCTCCGAGGTTGGGGAGCAGCCACACAGGGAAGAAATTTCCAAGGTCTTTGGTCAAGTCAGGAGACTTGTCTTCACATCAACATCCTGGAGCTAAGGGCCATATACAACGCCCTATGTCAAGCGGAGACCTTACTTCGCGACCAACCAGTTCTGATCCAGTCAGACAACGTCACCGCACTAGTTCATGTAAACCGCCAAGGCGGCACAAGGAGCAGAGTGGCGATGGCGGAAGCCACCAGAATTCTTCGCTGGGCGGAGAATCATGTAAGCTGTCAAAGTCAGAAAAATATCACGATGCACACTGCCATATTTGCACCTCATATGTGTCCCTGCTGCGCATGCGTGCGCTCTCCCGTGCGTGCGCATACTCGCTGTTGCGGGCACCCGCAGGCGCACGGTATGCGCATTTACGGTAGAGATTGTGTGCGTCTAGCGGGCAACTCTTTCGTTACATATTTTCACCATATAATGCATTTTGTAGATTATGGTCCCTTTGATAGAGTCTGAAAGTTTAGTTAATGTAGTATGTTCCTGGACAGAGAGATCCCTCATTGTTTGATACGAAGGGTCAGACAGGAGTAATACAGTGGTGTTTAGTATCCATCGGAAGAGTATTTAATTAGCAATATTCCGGTGTTGGTTTGAAGCGGATCAATCGCTCGTGCGAATAGTTATGGACATAAGAAGTTTATGAACATTTACTGTATTTGCATTTACTTATCCATGCGGCGGGAAACCCAGTTTCCCTCCCACCTGAGCTGTTGGAAATAGTCACAGCCCACCTGTATGAATCAACCTATGACCTTTTGTTATAATGCGAAGACGAATTCCTGTGTCCAATGAACAATGAGATTGTAGGGACCATTGAATTGTATTGTGTGTGGGGCATAAATAGACAGGCCGATCACATCCAGCACTCACTCTTCATCGGTTATCATTGCTGAAAATCGGGAGCTGGATGTCCAGAGGCGCATGCGATCGTTTCCTTTGTGCGTAAGTTTTCTCCGTAATCATATTGTCTTTTCTTGTTATTATGGGCCATATCTTTCTCTCTCTCTCTTCTCTTTCTCTCATTTTCTCTTAAACGTACTTGTATTGTATTTACTGTGTAGTTACCTGGTTAGTTAGTCTATGTTATATTGTAGTGTATGACTTGTATTGTATTAATTCTTTTGCAAGTATAACATTCATAATATATATATTAGGCGTTGGACCCTAAGCACGGTATTTGTGTATTTCTTATAGTGTTAAGTATTCTCAGAGCGTCGGTGACGCTCGAACAGCTTTTGAGTTAATAAGGTTATACAGTGTTGCATTTACACCCTATCTCTACACTAAGGTTTTACAGCAAATTACATTGTTTGTGGTTTAGACATAAAGGTTTAACATTGTGAGCGTCAGCGCCGCTCGTGATCTCCTCGTGGTCTCGAGCGTCCGCTACGCTGATAGCGTAGCATTACGGTAGTCGCTCACCTATAAGTGTGCCCGATACCAACAGCGTATTCTCGTGAGCGTCTGTATCGCTTGAGCAGCCCGCTCCCGATACAGCGTCCGTTACGCTATAGCGAACCATTACGTTAGTCAGCAGCCAATAGCGTGCCTGCCTGTGATCTCTTGGCCGTGAGCGAACGTGACGCTTGAGCGTCTCGACCACGGCTAAGCGATTGTTACGCAACGAGCGTACCCTTACGGTACTCCATACGCAAATAGCGTACAGTGTTCTTAGACCTCACAAAGGGTTTTAAATAAGATAAATATTTAGCTTTATCAATTGGCGGCTCGTCCTGTCCTTCACATATCTCTGCTAGGTAATTTCAGCAGACATTATCCATCAGCAAAGGGCGGGAGATCATATTCTTCGCAGTGCTGACGGGATAAGCGTCTGTTTCGCTTAGTAAAGGGTGCTGAAGGAATCCGGGAACCGGAGGTAAGAACAACACACTAGTGTCTTTTAAAACTGTTTATTTCTATCTTGCGTACGCACACACGCATATCTGCATTTCTTTTTCATTCGTGTATTTTCATATATCACTCTCCTGTTTGCCATTTTATAATTGATAAAACGTGCTAAGAGAGATTTGTCGCTATTTCATAGTTAAAGTGTAAAAGTAATGCGTTAAGGGATAAAGTGTAAAGCACACACGCAGCTCTACCTAAAGGTAAAAGGAGAGATTGGTGTGTTGCACGGTAGACGACTGAGGATCATCTACATTGATAAAACGTGTTAGTTGTGTTACGGTGGACATTGGTTTTGTATACACGTGTCTCTAACAAAAGGCTGAGACTCGCGTACGCAAAGGCCGACGCACGCAGCGTAAATTATGCAACGGAGCGTCTGGGTACGCCCACGTAACTCAAATCACACGATAGTGTTGATTTTTAAATAGCACAATAAGCGATAAATAGCGCAATAAGCGATAAATATCGCAACAGGCGATAAATAGCGCAACAAGCGATAAATAGCGCAACAGGCGATAAATAGCGCAAATCTATTTTAAATCCGAAATTTAAATTAACAGATCCTTCTCCAAATTTACAACACATCTGGTCTAAAGAAAAATTTCTGCGCAGAAATAGAAATAGAAACAAAAGTGTGTATGTGGTGAGTGAGTGTTTGTTTTTACAATTTTGGGGATTGAACCACAGAAATCATCGAGTTCTCGTGAAGTACATACGTGTAAGTGACATACGTGGTGGCTAGGGAGGCATCTCTGGTTAAACATAAAATTTGAGCATTAGAGTGTAGCAGACCAGGAGGTCATACTGTAACAGACCAGGAGGTCAGACCAGGAGGTCGCATAACAGACCAGGAGGTCCAAGTACAGCAGACAAGGAAGTCCGCTATAGAGACAAGGCACAACACCAAGAAGGGTTGGTGCGACACCCATATAGGCCATAAAAAGCTCAGGCTGAAGGAATTCGCAGCTGCTGAATGTCGATTCCACTGGTCGCTCCGTACATAAGATTAGTTGCTTATGTGCTGAACGATTGTACCGCACGTAATTGTGTGCATTAAGTTAGTCTGACCAGTACCATTTGTGTACAAACCCGGTCATAAAACTATTTGTACATTCTGACGTTATTTGTGTAATTTTTTATTTTCTGAAGGGAAGTTCGCTGGTCACTCAGGAATTGTCCAACAACCAATAGTTACTGGAAAGAGTAAGTGTTCTTCGGATATCTCTCGCATGTTCCAGTAAATAGAGGTTCATAGGGGCCCTGGGTCGAGTACGCCAGCGCTATATCAGTGTGTGGGCGTATTGGTCGGCGTGGGCGAGTGAGTGAGGTGCTCGGTAAACTTCACCGTCAACCTATCTTTTAATATTTTGGTTTTTTGTAAGGGTTCGCTGAAGACCCTGAGATAAAGGTCAGAGGTAGAGCAAGCAACACCTGCAAATTATGGGGGCCAGTTGTTCAGGAAGGGGGCGATCAACCTCGGTTCGGGTTGATTCAGTAAACCGACCAGTCGGGTCGGCAAGGTATGTAATGTGTGAAAAATATGGTTTACATACAGAAATTTTATGTGATGAATGGGAGAGAATGACAGTACATGACGGGGAGAAATTCCCAAGAGTAGGTAGCTTCAGCCCAGAAGTGTTAATGAATTTAAGGAGGAGGATATGTCTCATTAAATCAACAAAGAGACGAATCCAACATTATGATTATTTGCAGCTATGGCAACAGGAGGGTGAAATACAGAGAGGATTGGCTCTGGCGGCGGGATCTGGCCCTATCAGGAAACTGATAGCCACGGCCCCGCCGCCACCATACATATCAGGAGAGAAATTGGTTGCGGAGAATGACGCATCAGGGGGTAACAAACAGGCACTTAGCAACTGTATAAATGTTAAGGATAATGTTAATAAGTTAACCAATGCAAGCATTAACCCGTGCAAGTTGTACCCTGTTTTGAACTTTCCCCAGGAGTGTGATCAAGAGGACGAATCGGCAACAATATCGGCGCTCTCTCTAGCAGCCACTATATCAGAAACGACAGTAGGCACGGCCCAACCCATAAGATTAGTAACAAAGCCCCCTAGCGGAGGGACAGGTGAGGTCGTATCAACGGGTAAGTACGGCACCTTACACTATGCTGAAACCATTTCACCACAGGCTGTAGAATCTACACAGAATGATGTTAGTAGACTTAATCCTGTTAGGGTAATAGCTGTTCCAAATGGGAAAACTGACACATCAGGAGTCACTCCTATCAGGAACATTGCCATGTATATCCCATTTTCCAGAATGGAATTAAGGACCATAGTGTCTGAATTCCCTGACCCCAGAAAAGACTTAGTTGCTAGCCAAAAATACATCAGAGACCTAGGAAACACTTTAGAGCCCAATAACAAAGACTGGCAGATATTGCTGAGGGCATGTTTACCCTCCAATGTCGACTCAGCTCAATTTTTAGCTGACTGTGGATTGGATCTGGATGTACCTCTTACAGATGTGTACAACAAAGATAACGTAAAAAGAATAAATTTACAGTTAAAGGAGTATTTCCCAGCTGTAGCCAAATGGAATAGAATTTTTTCCATTAAACAAAAAGAGACAGAAACAGCTGCTGATTATTTTCACCGGGCATTATTAGAAATGGCAAAGTACACTGGCATAGAGGACATTAGGACCAATGCAAACCATCAAGAAGTAGCAGTATCTGTGCTAATGGATGGTTTAAAAGAAGCATTAAAGACAAGGGTACAGACCACGCAACCATGTTGGCGAGGTCTGTCAGTGGCTACTTTGAGAGAGGCTGCTATTGATCACGACCGGAATATCACCAGACACAGGGAGTCGCAAGGTGATAAGTTAATGTCAGTAAGTATACAGGCCCTGACCACAAAACAGCCTGTGTTTATATCACCAAACCCTGTGGGTAAGTCAAATGTGGTAACATGTTATTTTTGTCATAAACAGGGACACATAGCACGAGACTGTAGAGCGAAAAATTCGCAAAGATCTTACCAACCCCCTAGACAACGACACGACACACGACATTGGGAGCAAGGTCCGCAGAGACGGAGTTATGAGCCACATGCAGGAGAAACAAAAAGATACCCCCCGAACAGAGACTGGCAAACTCCTGGCAGTTCCCATTTAACCCCTTCACAAGTAGTTGCTGCCAGCGGGATTCAGGGAGGTCACCATACCCAATAGGGGTGTAGCCATACCTGTAATCTGCAGCCAGTAAAATTGATTGCAAGCCTTGGGAGTGAACCTGAAATTGCAATCAATGTAGCTGGTAAATCATTAAACTTTCTTGTAGACACAGGGGCGGCCAAATCAGTGATAAATTCGACAGTGGGCATGAGAACCACTGGTAAGACAATTCCAGCCATAGGGGTAACGGGAGTAGTCCAGCACTACCCTGTTAGCAAACCAGCCGAGATTACAGTAGGGCCTTTACATACCAAGCATTCCTTTTTGCTGGCTGCATCGGCACCGACTAATCTCCTGGGAAGAGACTTATTGTGTAAAATGGGGTGCGTCATTTATTGTACTCCTGAAGGTGTATTCTTGGACATACCTGAGAATCACGCTCAGGAAGTGCGAGACATGTTAGACTCCCCATCAAAATTAATGTCACATACCATTATGACAAATAGGACTCCATCCAAAGTAGAAGAAATGACATCCCAGATACCAGAGTCACTTTGGACTAAAGATGGACAGGACACTGGATTAATGGCAAACGTAGCTCCAGTAGTTGTACAAGTAAAAGATGGTAGGATAGCTCCAAAAATCCCACAGTACCCTCTGAAGCCAGAGGTGGAGTTAGGAGTGTATCCCGTAATAGAGCGCTTGCTACAACAGGGTATTCTGGTAAGAACGTCCAGCACTGCCAATAGTCCCATCTTCCCTGTGAAAAAGAGTGGGGGGAGGGGTTACCGGCTAGTGCAGGATCTAAGGGGGATCAACAAAATAGTTGAGAGTCAGTTCCCCGTAGTGCCAAATCCAGCTGTCATCCTTATGCAAATCCCTCCCACTGCGAAATTTTTCACTGTTATTGACCTCTGCTCCGCTTTCTTTTCGGTACCTCTGCACCCTGACAGCCAATATTTGTTTGCATTCACATACAGAGGAGTCCAATACACATGGACTCGATTACCACAAGGTTTCATAGACAGTCCAAGTATATTTTCCCAGGCTTTGCATGATTGTTTACAGTCTTTCCAACCAGAGAGTGGATCAGTATTAATACAGTACGTGGATGATCTACTACTGTGTTCTGATTCATTGGAAGCATCCCTGAAGGATACGAAACAGCTCCTGTTTCATCTTTCAGACACAGGACACAAGGTTTCCAAAGACAAGTTGCAATTATGCCAAACTAAGGTAAAATATTTGGGACACTGTCTAACACAAGGACTGAGACACCTGACCACTGATAGAATTCAAGCAATTAGAGACATGACTCTGCCAAAAACCCAGCAACAGATCAGAACATTTTTAGGAATGTGTGGGTATTGCCGTAACTGGATCCCAGGGTTTTCCATTCTAGCGTTACCTCTGCAGGAGATGGTCTCCTCAAACAAACCTGATCGGATTTCGCATACAGACGAGTCCGAGATGGCATTTGAGAGACTTAAACAGTGCCTAACGCAGGCACCAGCATTAGGTATGCCAGACTATGGGAAACCCTTTGAGCTGTACGGAACAGAAAGTGCTGGTTGCGCGGCAGGCGTCTTAACCCAAAAGCATGGTGATGCCAGCAGGCCAGTAGCATACTACAGCGCTCAGCTAGACACGGTAGCGCGATCCCTCCCCACATGCTTGCGAAGCGTCGCTGCGATAGCATTGCTAGTAACGAAAAGCGAAGATGTAGTGCTAGGTCACAACCTCACAATTCATACACCACATGCAGTGTCAGCCTTGCTAAATTCTGCCCAAACCAGGCACGTCTCATCAGCGCGGTTTACAAGATGGGAATTGGCACTAATGGCCCCCGTAAACATCACCATAAGGAGATGCAGTGCATTAAATCCTGCAACATATCTCCCAGGTGTGCCTGGACAGGCACAAAGGGTGGAGGATGAGAGTGGTGGGGAAGGAGAATTTAACACACAGGAGGACACACATGATTGTATGGAATATTTGACCCAAAATTTTACCGCAAGGCCTGACATCAGTGACAACCCGCTGGAAAATGTAGATCTAACTTTCTACACGGACGGTAGTTGTCACAGACAGTCAGACTCGGGAGACTTGTGTACTGGATACGCAGTCGTAGATGACCAAGGCACCATAGAAGCGGAACCGCTAGGCCCACCTCACTCAGCCCAGGTTGCTGAACTGGTCGCCCTAACCAGAGCATGTGAATTGGCTAAGGGCAAATCAGCCAATATCTACACCGACTCTAGATACGCATTCGGGGTAGTCCATGATTTCGGAGCCCTATGGCGCCTCAGAAATTTCATGACGGCAGCTGGTACACCGGTAGCGCATGCAGCTCACATCAAAAGGCTTCTAACAGCGATACAGGAACCCGACAGAGTGGCTGTTATCAAGTGTAAAGCACACACATATAGCCAGGACCCAGTATCACTTGGTAACAGCCAAGCAGACGAAGCAGCTAAGTTAGCAGCTGGTACCCCCAGACAGACAGACACCACACAACTGATGGTATTTAATACCATCAACACACAGAAGTTGTGTGAAATGCAAAATTTGTGTTCCACACAGGAAAAGGCAGTCTGGAAGGCGAAGGGATATGGCCAGGAGTCCTCAGGACTCTGGACGGATGGACAAGGTAAACCGGTGGCCCCCAGAGCATATCTTCCATGTTTAGCTGAGGCAGCTCACGGGCTGACTCATCTGGGCAAGGAAGGAATGTGCAAGTTGGTAAGAGCATATTGGTGCGCCCCAGGATTTTCATCTCATGCAAGTAAGAGAGCAATGTCATGCCTTACCTGTTTGAGAAAGAATATCGGAAAGGCAATACCAACAGAACCATCTCATATCCCACCTGCAGGCGGTCCTTTCCAGGCAATACAGATTGACTTCATTCAATTACCCCCTTGTCGAAATTTGAAATATGTACTTGTTTGTATAGATGTGTTCTCAAATTGGGTTGAAGCATTCCCGGCGGCCACAAATACCGCTATGTTTACTGCTAAGAAAATTGTGCAGGAATTTGTATGTAGATATGGTATCCCTAGAATTATCGAAAGTGATAGGGGTACCCATTTTACAGGTGATGTCTTTCAAGGAATGTGTAAGTTGATGGGAATTGATAGCAAGCTGCACACTCCATACCGTCCACAGGCGAGTGCGAAGGTGGAAAGAGTGAATAGCACTATTAAAAATAATTTGAGCAAAGTTATGGCAGAAACAGGATTGACATGGCCAGAAGCTTTACCCATTGTACTGTACAGCATCAGAACCACTCCCAGGTCCCCTCTTAATCTGTCCCCTTTTGAAATCTTGTTTGGTCGACAACCGCATGTTATGATTAACCCTCAGGATGATTTGAAGTGTAACAATGAAGTGACTGTAAAGTACCTGGTTAATATGAGTAAACAGCTAAGGAATCAAAATAATAATTTGAAGTTGGTGATTCCTGATTTACCAGATAGTAATTGTCATGACATTGAACCTGGGGAGTATGTAATGATACAAAATTTTCTACGCTCAGGTTGCCTTATTGACAGATGGGAAGGACCATACCAAGTCTTATTGACTAGCACTACAGCATTGAAAGTTGCCGAGAGAGAGACTTGGGTTCATTCGTCCCATTGTAAGAAGGTTGCTGATCCAGAGAGGTCCCGTGATAAGGAACAGACGGTAGAGGACATTGTATCACTGGAGTGTCTGTTCCAGGAGGACTGAGGCGGCACCTGAGCATTGAAAATCACAAGATCAAAAGCAGTTGTCGATTCCCTGTTCCCTTTTATTGTTTTTCTCCAACTTCCCATCCCCTCTCCCTCAAATTATTTCCCCCCCCTTCTCATTCTTCTTCGTTTCCTCCTATAAGATGGACTTGCCCCAAGAGACTGTGATCCGGATTTTCCTGTTGACCATGATGTTGACCAGAGCAGTCTGTTCCGGCGAGAGTACCATGGAGGTCGAGAGAGGTTCTGGAATGGGTTCTGATGACAGAGATGGAGGCGTAGTTTTCCGAGAACAACATAATCAACAAGCAAAGGCGAGTATCAGAAAACGATCCGATAGCATTGACAATAGAAGGAATTGTGAAGGATTGTTAGCTGAAGAAAACTGTATCTGTAGGCTCTGTGACAACGTAGTCGAGGATGGGTGCATTAAGAAATGCCAATCCAGTTTTAATATCCACATGGACCGGCATCCCTTGAGTGACTATCACTCCTTAGTGGGTAGCGTGTTAAATCAAACAGATTGTTGGGTATGCTCTCAAGTACCTCAAGGTCATAGCAAATCAGGACTAGTACCATTTCCTTTAACGATAGGGGAGGTACTTGAGCTAAGTGGTGGGAGACCGGTGGACAGGAGGTTTAATATCTCCAGTCCTCCTAGTTTGAAGCTCCACCAATATCATGTGGATAGATCCCTCATATGTTTTAACATTTCCAATCCCCGAAAGCCGGGAAATTGGGAAGTGTCATGGAGTAACCAAACCATGACCTTTTCATATAGAGCAGATAGAATGCCGACAGATACAGAGCTTATACGCCACATAGCCAGTAGAGGAAAATCTTTCCGGTATAGGTATACCCTAGGAAGTAGGATTACGAGAGTTGGAGAGGTATCACCAGGATACTGTGCACATATCGTACAAGCTGATACGTGTACTAGACAGATGGGAGAATTAGGGTTAGGAGATTTCACATGGAAAATGTGTAATATGGTTATGTCCTACTCCGTCCCATATGTTCTCCCCGATGATGCATATTTCATATGCGGGAGGAAGGCGTATAAGTGGCTTGCCCCAAACTCTGAAGGATTGTGTTATATTGGAAAAGTATTGCCTGAGGTAATGACTGTATCACATGCCAAAATGAAAGACATACACCGTGTTGCCCAAACTCCTTATACTCACACCCATTACGAGCACGTAGTTAAACGGCATCTGATAGAAAGAACAGAGCACCCGGCCTCTGACATGATCCATGAATCCACCGGGATTCAGTTTCTACTTGCGTTAGACCTCACTCGCACCGCCAGAGGAGTGTTGAATTATAAATACATATCTGCGCTCGCAAATTTGTTAGACAATATCACAGAAATGTATGATGACACGTTTAGGTATACTGGAAGAGAACTTCAAGCTTATAAAACAGAACTAGTTCAGCATAGAATGATTCTCAATTATCTCACAGCAGTAACAGGTGGATATTGTGTCACACTGGCAACGCAGTACGGCGTGAAATGCTGCACATATATAACGAATAGTACCGAGGACCCGGTCGAGGTCATAGACCAAAAGATGGACGATATTCTCCAATTGAAGTGGGAATTTCGCAGGAGACACAATCTCACCCTTGCTGCTGTGAGTAATGAGCTGACTAGTTGGGTGTCATGGTTGAACCCGCGAAATTGGTTCTCCGGTTTAGGAGAATGGGCTCAAGGAGTTATAATGGATGTAGGGAAGTTTCTCCTATGTATCTTAGGTGTTATCATAACGATTGGCTTGATATTTAGATGCGGTCAGGCTTTAACGAAGTGCAAACGAAGTACCAGGGTGATGAGTTTAAGGAGTGAGGAAATTGTAATGCGATTTCTACGGTCCGTTTCTTTCACCTGTTTTTCCGTTTTCCTCTGAGGTAAAAAGAC
This sequence comes from Pseudophryne corroboree, assembly GCF_028390025.1. NCBI lineage: Eukaryota > Metazoa > Chordata > Amphibia > Anura > Myobatrachidae > Pseudophryne > Pseudophryne corroboree. Next base: position 227,836 of record NW_026970503.1, read on the forward strand.
CCACTTGGACGAGGAATTTGATGAGCCGATATACAGACAACAGATGGATTAAAGAAGAAGTTTTGACAACCTTATACACAGATTTTTGATGAACTATGCCATAGATCCCCAGTTTCCCTAGAAATTTTAAAATTACTCTAGCCCAACACTTTTGTAAATCTATGGACATTGACAAAGCTTTTTGCTCGCACCTTATGGGCAAAAGCACAAAGAAGACTGCATTCAACAGACACCAAACAAGACCTCAATCGACGAATGTTCATTAACCTGACATAGAATACCACTGCATTTACCGTAACTATGTATTTTCTTCATCTCTACAACCTTCAGGTAATTACACACATAGTATAGGGAATACAGGCACAGATATCAGCAATCACATATTCCCCCATTCATGTATCATCAACTAAAATGTGCTCCCCATTTTTGTTACAACCAAAATCCGAAAAAAGCTCGGTAAAGTTTGACAGCCCATCCACAGACCCGTACCACGGGATAAGAAGGAATTCAAATGTATACTTCGCAATACCTCAAAGCTTGATTTAAAACACGTACGGCACGATGATACATGACCCCCCAAACATGGATTCATACACACATGCTTCTGCTATCTCACTAGGTCATACCCTTTTCCTACCTTCTCCTCTCCTCCCCTACCCAACCATGTAAATGTATTAACCCCTGACATATATTTTTCTCTTTTTGAAATGTTTTAGGAAGTGGCAGTTATTGTTGACTGCCAAAGGGTGGACTGTCAAAGTCAGAAAAATATCACGATGCACACTGCCATATTTGCACCTCATATGTGTCCCTGCTGCGCATGCGTGCGCTCTACCGTGCGTGCGCATACTCGCTGTTGCGGGCACCCGCAGGCGCACGGTATGCACATTTACGGTAGAGATTGTGTGCGTCTAGCGGGCGACTCTTTCGTTACATATTTTCACCATATAATGCATTTTGTAGATTATGGTCCCTTTGATAGATTCTGAAAGTTTAGTTAATGTAGTATGTTCCTGGACAGAGAGATCCCTCATTGTTTGATACGAAGGGTCAGACAGGAGTAATACAGTGGTGTTTAGTATCCATCGGAAGAGTATTTAATTAGCAATATTCCGGTGTTGGTTTGAAGCGGATCAATCGCTCGTGCGAATAGTTATGGACATAAGAAGTTTATGAACATTTACTGTATTTGCACTTACTTATCCATGCGGCGGGAAACCCAGTTTCCCTCCCACCTGAGCTGTTGGAAATAGTCACAGCCCACCTGTATGAATCAACCTATGACCTTTTGTTATAATGCGAAGACGAATTCCTGTGTCCAATGAACAATGAGATTGTAGGGACCATTGAATTGTATTGTGTGTGGGGCATAAATAGACAGGCCGATCACATCCAGCACTCACTCTTCATCGGTTATCATTGCTGAAAATCGGGAGCTGGATGTCCAGAGGCGCATGCGATCGTTTCCTTTGTGCGTAAGTTTTCTCCGTAATCATATTGTCTTTTCTTGTTATTATGGGCCATATCTTTCTCTCTCTCTCTTCTCTTTCTCTCATTTTCTCTTAAACGTACTTGTATTGTATTTACTGTGTAGTTACCTGGTTAGTTAGTCTATGTTATATTGTAGTGTATGACTTGTATTGTATTAATTCTTTTGCAAGTATAACATTCATAATATATATATTAGGCGTTGGACCCTAAGCACGGTATTTGTGTATTTCTTATAGTGTTAAGTATTCTCAGAGCGTCGGTGACGCTCGAACAGCTTTTGAGTTAATAAGGTTATACAGTGTTGCATTTACACCCTATCTCTACACTAAGGTTTTACAGCAAATTACATTGTTTGTGGTTTAGACATAAAGGTTTAACATTGTGAGCGTCGGCGCCGCTCGTGATCTCCTCGTGGTCTCGAGCGTCCGCTACGCTGATAGCGTAGCATTACGGTAGTCGCTCACCTATAAGTGTGCCCGATACCAACAGCGTATTCTCGTGAGCGTCTGTATCGCTCGAGCAGCCCGCTCCCGATACAGCGTCCGTTACGCTATAGCGAACCATTACGTTAGTCAGCAGCCAATAGCGTGCCTGCCTGTGATCTCTTGGCCGTGAGCGAACGTGACGCTTGAGCGTCTCGACCACGGCTAAGCGATTGTTACGCAACGAGCGTACCCTTACGGTACTCCATACGCAAATAGCGTACAGTGTTCTTAGACCTCACAAAGGGTTTTAAATAAGATAAATATTTAGCTTTATCAAAGCGCACTGTCAGCAGTGTTCATTCCGGGAGTGGACAACTGGGATGCAGACTTCCTCAGCAGACACGACCTACATCCAGGAGAGTGGGGACTCCATCAGGAAGTCTTCGCACAGATTGCAAGTCGGTGGGGACTGTTCCAGATAGACATGATGGCGTCCCGCCTCAACAAAAAGCTACAGAGGTATTGCAACAGGTCAAGAGACCCTCGGGCAGTAGCTGTAGACGCCCTAGTGACACCGTGGGTGTTCCGGTCGGTCTATGTATTTCCTCCTCTACCTCTCATACCCAAGGTGTTGATAATAGTAAGAAAAAGAGGAGTAAGAACAATTCTCATTGTTCCAGATTGGCCGCGAAGGACCTGGTATCCAGATCTGCAGGAAATGCTCACAGAAGATCCGTGGCCACTTCCTCTAAGACAGGACCTGTTGCAACAGGGGCCCTGTCTGTTCCAAGACTTACCGCGGCTGCGTTTGACGGCATGGCGGTTGAACGCCGGATCCTAGCGGAAAAGGGTATTCCAGATGAGGTCATTCCTACGCTAATAAAGGCTAGGAAGGACGTGACATCTAAACATTATCACTGTATATGGCGAAAATATGTTTCTTTGTGTGAGGCCAGGAATGCTCATACGTAAGAATTCCACCTGGGCCACTTCCTTCACTTCCTACAAACTGGAGTGAATTTGGGCCTAAAATTAGGCTCTATTAAGGTTCAGATTTTGGCCTTATCCATTTTCTTTCAAAAGGAATTGGCCTCTCTTCCTGAAGTAAGTACAAACTTTTGTGAAGGGAGTACTGCATATTCAGCCTCCTTTTGTACCTCCGGTGGTCCCTTGGGACCTTAACGTGGTGTTAAGGTTATGGTTTGAACCACTTAAAATGGTGGAGTTTAAATATCTCACTTGGAAGGTGGTCATGTTATTAGCCTTTGCTTCCGCTAGGCGAGTGTCGGAATTAGCAGCTTTATCACATAAAATCCCCTATCTGGTTTTCCATATGGATAGAGCGGAATTGCAGACCCGTCCTCAATTCCTGCTAAAAGTGGACTCATCCTTTCATATGAACCAACCTATTGTGGTGCCTGTGGCTACGCGTGACTTGGAGGATTCCGAGTCCCTTGATGTGGTCAGGGCTTTGAAAATTTACGTGGCCAGAACGGCTAGAGTCAGAAAAACAGAAGCACTGTTTGTCCTGTATGTAGCCAACAAGATTGGCACCCCTGCTTCAAATCAGACTATTGCTCTCTGGATCTGTAACACGATTCAGCAGGCGCATTCTATGGCGGGATTGCCGTTGCCTAATTCAGTCAAGGCCCATTCCACTAGGAAGGTGGGCTCTTCTTGGGCAGCTGCCCGGGGGTCTCGGCACTACAGCTGTGCCGAGCTGCTACTTGGTCGGGTTCAAACACCTTTGCAAAGTTCTATAAGTTTGATACCCTGGCTGAGGAGGACCTCCTGTTTGCTCAATCGGTGCTGCAGAGTCATCCGCAGGAGCCCGTTTGGGAGCTTTGGTATAATCCCCATGGTCCTTACGGAGTCCCCAGCATCTTTTAGGACGTAAGAGAAAATAAGATTTTAAACCTACCGGTAAATCTTTTTCTCGTAGTCCGTAGAGGATGCTGGGTGCCCGTCCCAAGTGCGGACTACTTCTGCAAGACTTGTATATAGTTATTGCTTACATAAGGGTTATATGTTAGTTTTCATCGGTCTTGGACTGATGCTATGTTGTTTTCATACTGTTAACTGGGTAGTATATCACAAGTTATACGGTGTGATTGGTGTGGCTGGTATGAATCTTGACCTTGGATTAACAAAAATCCTTTCCTCGTACTGTCCGTCTCCTCTGGGCACAGTTTCTCTAACTGAGGTATGGAGGAGGGGCATAGAGGGAGGAGCCAGTGCACACCCAGATCTAAAGTCTTTCTTAAAGTGCCCATGTCTGCTGCGGAGCCCGTCTATCCCCCATGGTCCTTACGGAGTCCCCATCATCCTCTACGGACTACGAGAAAAAAAATTTACCGGTAGGTTTAAAATGTTATTTTTTTCTCTGCAACCCACTGCTAAATTGTGCTTCCTAGCTGTTTTTTATAAAATCACTTAATTAAATCTAACTCTGATTACGTCAGAGAAGGCCAGGTACCCTACACCATAAGAGGGGGTTTGACATTTTGACTTGTCTACTTAAAGATCACCAAAATCTGATCACAAGGTCAATTACATCCCTGGGTGGGATTGAACCACCAACCTTTTGGTTAATAGCCCATGTAAGTGAAAGAGATCCTGAAGCACTCACTCATCATGGGAAAGTACCAATGTGTTTCTTACAAAAATTCTCCAGATTATTGACTTTTTAAAGTTTTTCTAGGAAACGTTCTAGATAAATGCTTATTAGCCTTTGTCAGTATCTACTTTTGCAAGGTGTCTATGTGGCGCAATCGGTTAGCATGTTTGGCTATTAACCAAAAGGTTGGTGGTTCAATCCCACCCAGGGATGTAAATAACCTTGTAATCAGATTTTGGTGATCTTTAAATAGACAAGTCAAAATTTCAAACCCCCTCTTATGGTGTAGGGTACCTGGCCTTCTCTGATGTAATCAGAGTTAGATTTGATTAAGTGATTTTATAAAAAAACAGCTAGGAAGCACAATTTAGCAGTGGGTTGCAGAGAAAAAAAATTATGCTGGCAGAAAAGTCCAATTTAGTGACGAAACAGCTCTTCATTTTCTGATTTTATGTTTATGCTAACAAATTTGCTCTCTGAAAAGTGTCCACAAAGCCAAGTCTCTGATTAACACCTTTGTAGGGATGGTTTTTCACCTATTACTGAATTAAACTTGCTTCATTGGAAAGGCAGCAAGATGCATCCTCATTTCAATGTCTACTGAAATAATACAGGTTGACACCAGGAAACATAAACGTCACTGCATCCTTGCTGCTTCCTCATGGGGAAGTCTGTTTAATGTGAAAACAAGGTGATATCTAATCAGCACACAGGTAAGGAATTAAGAAAATCTTTCTTTATGGGTGAAGATGTTTCTCACAAAATTGTTGCACCAAAGCATCATTGAAATTCAAGCTGGAAAGATGATTTTAATATATCACTTGTACATTTTGTACTGCTCTTCTGGTGACAATGTAGTTTGTTTTTGTCAATTACCATTTTAATAATAGGGTAAAGAAAATTAAGTGGATTTTTGAAAGAAAACAATACTGTCAATATACTATTAAAACAAATTAAAATGGTAAAAGTTATTGTACTTTAAGTAAAAATAAAAGAGCCAAAATATCAATCCCAGTTTTGGATTACTTTAATTAACAAAAAACAATGCATATAGCAGAGGATAGTTTCAATCTGCCTACCTCTGGGTTATAGGCCCAGCATGCTTCCGTTGCAGTACTCTGCTGCTCATGTAAGTGCAAGAGATCCTGAAGCACTCACTCATCATGGGAAAGTACCAATGTGTTTCTTACAAAAACTCTCCAGATTATTGACTTTTTAAAGTTTTTCTAGGAAACGTTCTAGATGAATGCTTATTAGCCTTTGTCAGTATATACTTTTACGAGGTGTCTCTGTGGTGCAATCGGTTAGCATGTTTGGCTATTAACCAAAAGGTTGGTGGTTCAATCCCACCCATGGATGTAATTGACCCTGTGATTAGATTTTGGTAATCTTTAAGTAGACAAGTCAAAATGTCAAACTCCCTCTTATGGTGTAGGGTACCTGGCCTTCTCTGATGTAATCAGAGTTAGATTTGATTAAGTGATTTTATAAAAAACAGCTAGGAAGCACAATTTAGCAGTGGGTTGCAGAGAAAAAAAACTATGCTGGCAGAAAAGTCCAATTGAGTGATTAAACAGCTCTTCATTTTCTGATTTTATGTTTATGCTAACAAATTTGCTCTCTGAAAAGTGTCCACAAAGTAAAGTCTCTGATTAACACCTTTGTAGGAATGGTTTTTCACCTATTACTGAATTAAACTTGCTTCATTGGAAAGGCAGCAAGATGCATCCTCATTTCAATGTCTACTGAAATAATACAGGTTGACACCAGGAAACATAAACGTCACTGCATCCTTGCTGCTTCCTCATGGGGAAGTCTGTTTAATGTGAAAACAAGGTGATATCTAATCAGCACACAGGTAAGGAATTAAGAAAATCTTTCTTTATGGGTGAAGATGTTTCTCACAAAATTGTTGCACCAAAGCATCATTGAAATTCAAGCTGGAATGATGATTTTAATATATCACTTGTACATTTTATACTGCTCTTCTGGTGACAATGTAGTTTGTTTTTGTCAATTACCATTTTAATAATAGGGTAAAGAAAATTAAGTGGATTTTTGAAAGAAAACAATACTGTCAATTTACTATTAAAACAAATTAAAATGGTAAAAGTTATTGTACTTTAAGTAAAAATAAAAGAGCCAAAATATCAATCCCAGTTTTGGATTACTTTAATTAACAAAAAACAATGCATATAGCAGAAGATAGTTTCAATCTGCCTACATCTGGGTTATGGGCCCAGCATGCTTCCGTTGCAGTACTCTGCTGCTCATGTAAGTGCAAGAGATCCTGAAGCACTCACTCATCATGGGAAAGTAGCAATGTGTTTCTTACAAAAACTCTCCAGATTATTGACTTTTTAAAGTTTTTCTAGGAAACGTTCTAGATGAATGCTTATTAGCCTTTGTCAGAATGGACTTTTACGAGGTGTCTCTGTGGTGCAATCGGTTAGCATGTTTGGCTATTAACCAAAAGGTTGGTGGTTCAATCCCACCCAGGGATGTAATTGACCTTGTGATCAGATTTTGGTGATCTTTAAGTAGACAAGTCAAAATTTCAAACCCCCTCTTATGGTGTAGGGTACCTGGCCTTCTCTGATGTAATCAGAGTTAGATTTGATTAAGTGATTTTATAAAAAACAGCTAGGAAGCACAATTTAGCAGTGGGTTGCAGAGAAAAAAAAATTATGCTGGCAGAAAAGTCCAATTGAGTGATTAAACAGCTCTTCATTTTCTGACTTTATTTTTATGCTAACAAATTTGCTCTCTGAAAAGTGTCCACAAAGCCAAGTCTCTGATTAACACCTTTGTAGGAATGTTTTTTCACCTATTACTGAATTAAACTTGCTACATTGGAAAGGCAGCAAGATGCATCCTCATTTCAATGTCTACTGAAATAATACAGGTTGACACCAGGAAACATAAACGTTACTGCATCCTTGCTGCTTTCTCATGTGGAAGTCTGTTTAATGTGAAAACAAGGTAATATCTAATCAGCACACAGATAAGGAATTAAGAAAATCTTTCTTTATGGGTGAAGATGTTTCTCACAAAATTGTTGTCCCAATGCATCATTGAAATTCAAGATGGAAGATGATTTTAATATATCACTTGTACATTTTGCATTGCTCTTCTGGTGACAATGTAGTTTGTTTTTGTCAATTACCATTTCAGTAATAGGGTAAAGAAAATTAAGTGGATTTTTTAAAGAAAACAATGCTGTCAATATACTATTAAAACAAATTAAAATGATAAAAGTTATTGTACTTTAAGTAAAAATAAAAGAGCCAAAATATCAATCCCAGTTTTTGATTACTTTAATTATAAAAAAAAATGCACATAGCAGAGGATAGTTTCGATTAATCGACCTCTGGGTTATGCGCCCAGCATCCTTCCATTGCACTACTCTGCTGCTCATGGAAGTCCGAGAGATCCTGAAGACTAAATTGATTAAAGGCCTAAAAGTACTGGACTATAAGGAAAGACTTACTAGGCTGAATATGTATACACTAGAAAAGAGGTGCCTAAGAGGAGATATTATTAATATCTTCAAATATGTAAAGATACATAACAAAGAGTTATCAGAGGAATTATTTATTAAAAGAACACGTGGTCACTCGCTGCGACTGGAGGAAAGTTCAGAACGCAATGGAGGAAAGGTTTCTTCACTGTTAGGGCAATCAGGATGTGGAATTCCCTGCCAGGGAAGGTGGTAATGGCGGACTCTGTAATTGGATTTAAAAAAGGAATGGCTACATTTCTGAATGAAAAAGCTATCCAAGGTTATAATACTTAAAATATCAACATGGTTAATCCGGGGGTAACATGAGTTATAGTAGCTAACTAGTCATAAAACATTATTCAGCAAGTATGTAGAATCATCACAACTTAAAACAGGTTGAACACGATGGGCAATTTGCCTCTATTCAACCTCAAAAACTATGTTACTATATGTTACTATATTACTGTAGTATACAGAACACCACAATGCAATGAGCAGTGATAGTGAGCACTGATGAGGATACTAGAACTGACACTGAGCAGCAAGATGCAGCACTGGACTATTAGTAATGTACTGTAGTATGCTGAGCACCACAATGCAGCACAAGACAATGAGCAGTGATACTGAGCACTGATGAGGATACTACTGAGAACTGACACTGAGCAGGAGAGACACACTACTAGTATTACTGAGCAGCAATAAGTAACCACTGATACTGAGCACTGATATTGAGATTTCCACTGAGAGAACATAGCCACGTCCTCTCCGCTCTCTCTTCGATGCACGAGTAAAAATGGCGGCAACGCGCAGCTCTATATATAATATCCGAATCTCGCGAGAATCCGACAGCGGGATGATGACATTTTCCCTTGTTCAGGTTTTCCGAGTCAGGCGGGAACAACCGAGCCTGCCTCAGACCAGTGTAAACCACGTGGAGTTCGTGGGGAATTCGGTTCTCGGAGAACCGAACCCGCTCCTCTCTACCTTATACCCATCAATTTTTTTTATTTTCAATCTAAGCCCCTGCAGTTTTCTGTAAGCATCTGCTTCGCTATGATGATCAACAAGTCACAAGGGCAAACACTCAGGGCTTGAGGCATAGATCTTTGGACTAGCTGCTACAAGCATGGCAGAGGTGTCACTATCACTGGTGACACCCAGAGAGGTGTCGAGGGAGATTGTAATGCAGTGCGTGCAAATAAGCAGCGCAATGGTAAAAAGGAGGCATGATTTCATAGGTAGGGGCGTGGCCTGGTGGCCTGAATCTACATTTTGTTGCTCCGGGTGTCCCGGGGGTTGGGTGCTGCACCCGGGGACTAGTGTGTAAGCGGTGCTGGCTCCTGCACAGTGACAGGGCATGGCCACCCAGTATGACACCTCCCTTCTTGACCATGCTGTAATTGCAGTCGCACTGCAGTTCAGCGTGATCATAAACAATGGTGTAGCCTCCTGCTGGTGCAGACTGTATGTGCGCGCAGGAAGTCGCCACCATTTTTGTGATCACAGCGGCTGAATGTGATGTCATACAGCCGCTGTGACCACGCCCCCTGTGTCTCCTCCATTGCAGACCCCATTTTGAAGCCTTGCCCCCGCACTGCTCCATCCCTGACTTGGAAATGGAGTGTTGCTGACCCCACTCTCCCCCCCTGCCCCGATTGACAGGCAGAGGCGATCGCATGCAGGCACATGCGTATGCTCTTAGCAATTTTTGCAGTTGGATCGCTTATTGTGATTGCAATCCAACCTGAATCAGGCCCTATTACCTATCACAATGCGCTGCGGGCAGTACAAAATTGGGTTAATATAGGAGAAAAACCCCCAGACCTGTGCTCCTTAACTGTACCTGGTGGCTAGTGGAGCGGCTGCCCAGTAATCAGTGTCCACCCCAGTGCGCACACGGCCCACCCCCTACGGCCACGCTCCCCTTAATCAGCGGCCTCGTGATCCGGAAGGGCGGTGTGTGTGTGTGACTGACCTTAGGAAGAAACCGGAGCCTCCGCTGCAGTGACCCAGCAACCAGGGCACGGGAGTATACAGCGCCGCTGGGAGTGATGAAGCTGCAGTAAAGATGTCTATTAGACCTAGCCTGCTGCAGCCCTTGTAGATTCTCATAAAACAAGTTCTTCTTTTCTTGTCAAAATTAATAGCTAAGAATAGGCTGCCTGAGGCAGGCCCCTGTTAAGTGGCCTGCTACTGAAGGCACCAACTACAAACTGAGCTCCCTGTTCATGGAAGCGGGGTTATAGAGTAGGATGCGCTGAGCATCTTGGGAACAGTCAAAAGCTTTGAGCCGGTTGGTGCCTCAGATCAAGATCCTACTCTACACCCCAATGTGAATCCTTGTGGAGTCCAGTGTACCCCACAGAAGAAATTAATGTGTCACACCCATTGGCAGCAACCTTAGAATAGCTGCTGACGGGCACAATTGAGAAAGGAAGGGGGGGGGGGGGCATTTGAATCCAGCACATAGATGCAATTCAAATATGTAATTTGTACCTTCCTATTTTAAAATATAATGGATGAACCTCACCCTGTGAGAACAATCTTCATGATCAAGAGATCTAATATGTAAAATAAGTATGAGTTGGGATAGGGCTGGGGAGGGTGGCAGCTCGGGCAGCCCCTCCCCCGTCAAGTTAAGGAGATTCAACTGAGGAAGCACAAGGGAACTCTCGTCTGGGGACAACAACTGCAGGGAGACCACATCTTTTCAGATGAACATGGGAGGGCGGAAGGCTGCCTAATACTGAAGCACCATCAAATATCAAACCATATCCAACAACTAGTACAAGCATTCCTGGGGGAAGGTCTGCAGCAGACGGATTTGCATACGGTGATGTCATCCAAGCAGTGGGCCAAAGTTGGCTGGAACCCTCATCTGCATATAAAAAGAGAAAAGGGGCATGCAGGGCATGGCGGCCTTTTGCAGTGCTTGGATGACCCCTAGTTTGCATTAAACACCCCCACTCTCCTTTGGTGTGGGGCTCATGTTGGCTATGCCCCAGCCCCTGAAGCAGGGGCTGGGGCATAGCCAACATGAGCCCCACACCGAAGGAGGGTGGAGGTGTGTAATGCGAACTAGGGGTCATCCAAGCGCCGCAAAAGGCCGCCATGCCCTGCACGCCCCTTGTCTCTTTTCATATGCAGACGAGGGTTGAAGCCAACTTTGACCCACTGTTTGGATGACATCACCATATGCAAATCCATCTGCTGCAGGCCTTCCCCCAGGAATGCTTGCACTAGTTGTTGCATTTGGTTTGTTGTTTGGGGGTGCTTCAGTATTAGGCAGCCTTCTGCCCTCCCATGTTCATCTGAAAATATGTGTTCTCCCTGCAGTTGTTGTCCCCAGATGAGAGTTCCCTTGTGCTGCCTCAGTTGAAACTCCTTTACTTGACAGAGATGTGCCTGAGCAGCGGCCCTCCCCAGCCCTATCCCAAATCATACTTATTTTGCATAGGAGAGACCATGGTCATGAAGATTATTCTCCCAGGGTGAGGTTCATTCATTGCATTCTGGGTATGCTGACCCCTGTGATTTCCCCAAATGTGGGAAACTCGACAGCATTATTTGTGGTAGTGGGGGACTGTGTTTGTGCTTTCCTCTGGTCAGCTCTGGTAAAAGTCAGATTTCTTTGTCTCAGATCTTCCTCTAGCCTTGTTCTTCTTTCGAGAATTCCCTTGTGCTGCCTCAGTTGGATCTCCTTCACTTGACAGGGGGGTACCCGAGCAGCGACCCTCCCCAGCTCTAGCCCAACTCCTACTTACCTGCCAGGTGAGATACTATGATCACGTAGGTGCTTCTCCCAGGGCAAGGCTCACCCATTGCACTCTGGGTGTGCTGCTCCTGCGATTTCCCCAAATGTGGGAAACTTGACTGCATAATTTGTGTTTCCCCTGGTCGGCTCTCGTATAATTCAGATCTCTTTGTCTCAGGTCTCTCTCCAGCCTAGTTTGCTGTCTGTTTCCACTTCTCTTTTCTTAAGTGCCTTCCAATGCACAATGCAAACTACAGGTAGTGCTGCAGGGCCCACACCCTTTTACTTGCCGTACAGAGCAGCTCTGGAGCTGTTACAGTGCCCAGCTGCTGCAAGAAATCAGCTTGAATGCTTCAGGGGCTGGGGCATAGCAAACATGAGCCCCACACCGAAGGAGGGTGGGGGTGTTTAATGTGAACTAAGGGTCATCCAAGCGCCGCAAAAGGCCGCCATGCCCTGCATACCCCTTTTCTCTTTTCATATGCAGATGAGGGTTCCAGCCAACTTTGGCCCACTGCTTGGATGACATCACCGTATGCAAATCCGTCTTCTGCAGAACTTCCCCCAGGAATGCTTGTACTAGTTGTTGCATTTGGTTTGTTGTTTGGGGGTGCTTCAGTATTAGGCAGCCTTCTGCCCTCCCATGTTCATCTGAAAATATGTGTTCTCCCTGCAGTTGTTGTCCCCAGATGGGAGTTCCCTTGTGCTGCCTCAGTTGAATCTCCTTTACTTGACAGAGATGTGCCTGAGCAGCGGCCCTCCCCAGCCCTATCCCAAATCATACTTATTTTGCATAGGAGATACCATTTTCATGAAGATTGTTCTCCGAGGGTGAGGTTCATTCATTGCATTTTGGGTATGCTGACCCCTGTGATTTCCCCAAATGTGGGAAACTCGACTGCATTATTTGTGGTAGTGGGGGACTGTGTTTGTGCTTTCCTCTGGTCAGCTCTGGTAAAAATCAGATTTCTTTATATCAGATCTTCCTCTAGCCTTGTTCTTCTTTCGAGAGTTCCCTTGTGCTGCCTCAGTTGGATCTCTTTCACTTGAGAGGGGGGTGCCCGAGCAGTGACCCTCCCCAGCTCTAGCCCAACTCCTACTTACCTGCCAGGTGAGATACTATGATCATGAAGGTGCTTCTCCCAGGGCAAGGCTCACCCATTGCACTCTGGTTGTGCTGCCCCTGCGATTTCCCCAAATGTGGGAAACTTGACTGCATAATTTGTGTTTCCCTTGGTCATCTCTCGTATAATTCAGATCTCTTTGTCTCAGGTCTCTCTCCAGCCTAGTTTGCTGTCTGTTTCCACTTCTCTTTTCTTGAGCCGCTCCCTTCTATGCCCTTGCGCACTATCCTGACTTCTCCCGTCTGCTTACTTCGTGCCTTCCAACGCACAATGCAAACTACAGGTAGTGCTGCAGGGCCCACACCCTTTTACTTGCCTTACAGAGCAGCTCTGGAGCAGTTACAGTGCCCAGCTGCTGCAAGAAATCAGCTTGAATGCTTCAGGGGCTGGGGCATAGCCAACATGAGCCCCACACCGAAGGAGGGTGGAGGTGTGTAATGCGAACTAGGGGTCATCCAAGCGCCGCAAAAGGCCGCCATGCCCTGCACGCCCCTTTTCTCTTTTCATATGCAGACGAGGGTTGAAGCCAACTTTGACCCACTGCTTGGATGGCATCACCATATGCAAATCCATCTGCTGCAGGCCTTCCCCCAGGAATGCTTGCACTAGTTGTTGCATTTGGTTTGTTGTTTGGGGGTGCTTCAGTATTAGGCAGCCTTCTGCCCTCCCATGTTCATCTGAAAATATGTGTTCTCCCTGCAGTTGTTGTCCCCAGATGAGAGTTCCCTTGTGCTGCCTCAGTTGAATCTCCTTTACTTGACAGAGATGTGCCTGAGCAGCGGCCCTCCCCAGCCCTATCCCAAATCATACTTATTTTGCATAGGAGAGACCATGGTCTTGAAGATTGTTCTCCCAGGGTGAGGTTCATTCATTGCATTCTGGGTATGCTGACCCCTGTGATTTCCCCAAATGTGGGAAACTCAACTGCATTATTTGTGGTAGTGGGGGACTGTGTTTGTGCTTTCCTCTGGTCAGCTCTGGTAAAAGTCAGATTTCTTTGTTTCAGATCTTCCTCTAGCCTTGTTCTTCTTTCGAGAGTTCCCTTGTGCTGCCTCAGTTGGATCTCCTTCACTTGACAGGGGGGTGCCCGTGCAGCGACTCTCCCCAGCTCTAGCCCAACTTCTACTTACCTGCCAGGTGAGATGCTATAATCATGAAGGTGCTTCTCCCAGGGCAAGGCTCACCCATTGCACTCTGGATGTGCTGCCCCTGCGATTTCCCCAAATGTGGGAAACTTGACTGCATAATTTGTGTTTCCCCTGGTCGGCTCTGGTATAATTCAGATCTCTTTGTCTCAGGTCTCTCTCCAGCCTAGTTTGCTGTCTGTTTCCACTTCTCTTTTCTTAAGCCGCTCCATTCTATGGCCTTGCGCACTATCCTTACTTCTCCCGTCTGCTTACTTTGTGCCTTCCAATGCACAATGCAAACTACAGGTAGTGCTGCAGGGCCCACACCCTTTTACTTGCCGTACAGAGCAGCTCTGGAGCAGTTACAGTGCCCAGCTAATGCAAGAAATCAGCTTGAATGCTTCAGGGGCTGGGGCATAGCCAACATGAGCCCCACACCGAAGGAGGGTGGAGGTGTTTAATGCGAACTAGGGGTCATCCAAGCGCCGCAAAAGGCCGCCATGCCCTGCACGCCCCTTTTCTCATTTCATATAAAGACGAGGGTTGAAGCCAACTTTGACCCACTGCTTTGGATGACATCACCATATGCAAATCCATCTGCTGCAGGCCTTCCCCCAGGAATGCTTGCACTAGTTGTTGCATTTGGTTTGTTGTTTGGGGGTGCTTCAGTATTAGGCAGCCTTCTGCCCTCCCATGTTCATCTGAAAATATGTGTTCTCCCTGCAGTTGTTGTCCCCAGATGAGAGTTCCTTTATGCTGCCTCAGTTGAATCTCCTTTACTTGACAGAGATGTGCCTGAGCAGCGGCCCTCCCCAGCCCTATCCCAAATCATACTTATTTTGCATAGGAGAGACCATGGTCATGAAGATTATTCTCCCAGTATGAGGTTCATTCATTGCATTCTGGGTATGCTGACCCCTGTGATTTCCCCAAATGTGGGAAACTCGACAGCATTATTTGTGGTAGTGGGGGACTGTGTTTGTGTTTTCCTCTGGTCAGCTCTGGTAAAAGTCAGATTTCTTTGTCTCAGATCTTCCTCTAGCCTTGTTCTTCTTTCGAGAATTCCCTTGTGCTGCCTCAGTTGGATCTCCTTCACTTGACAGGGGGGGTACCCGAGCAGCGACCCTCCCCAGCTCTAGCCCAACTCCTACTTACCTGCCAGGTGAGATACTATGATCACGTAGGTGCTTCTCCCAGGGCAAGGCTCACCCATTGCACTCTGGGTGTGCTGCTCCTGCGATTTCCCCAAATGTGGGAAACTTGACTGCATAATTTGTGTTTCCCCTGGTCGGCTCTCGTATAATTCAGATCTCTTTGTCTCAGGTCTCTCTCCAGCCTAGTTTGCTGTCTGTTTCCACTTCTCTTTTCTTAAGTGCCTTCCAATGCACAATGCAAACTACAGGTAGTGCTGCAGGGCCCACACCCTTTTACTTGCCTTACAGAGCAGCTCTGGAGCTGTTACAGTGCCAAGCTGCTGCAAGAAATCAGCTTGAATGCTTCAGGGGCTGGGGCATGGCCAACATGAGCCCCACACCGAAGGAGGGTGGGGGTGTTTAATGCGAACTAAGGGTCATCCAAGCGCCGCAAAAGGCCGCCATGCCCTGCATACCCCTTTTCTCTTTTCATATGCAGATGAGGGTTCCAGCCAACTTTGGCCCACTGCTTGGATGACATCACCGTATGCAAATCCGTCTTCTGCAGACCTTCCCCCAGGAATGCTTGTACTAGTTGTTGCATTTGGTTTGTTGTTTGGGCGTGCTTCAGTATTAGGCAGCCTTCTGCCCTCCCATGTTCATCTGAAAATATGTGTTCTCCCTGCAGTTGTTGTCCCCAGATGAGAGTTCCCTTGTGCTGCCTCAGTTGAATCTCCTTTACTTGACAGAGATGTGCCTGAGCAGCGGCCCTCCCCAGCCCTATCCCAAATCATACTTATTTTGCATAGGAGATACCATGGTCATAAAGACTGTTCTCCCAGGATGAGGTTCATTCATTGCATTCTGGGTATGCTGACCCCTGTGATTTCCCCAAATGTGGGAAACTCAACTGCATTATTTGTGGTAGTGGGGGACTGTTTTTGTGTTTTCCTCTGGTCAGCTCTGGTAAAAGTCAGATTTCTTTGTCTCAGATCTTCCTCTAGCCTTGTTCTTCTTTCGAGAGTTCCATTGTGCTGCCTCAGTTTGATCTCCTTCACTTGACAGGGGGGTACCCGAGTAGCGACCCTCCCCAGCTCTAGCCCAACTCCTACA